>NC_136484.1:24509528-24562028 GCF_053919585.1 Euprymna scolopes | reverse complement strand
CAAACGGTTACGAGATGTCGCGCGCCTATCGTGGTAAGGAATGAACGACCTCAAAGATAAATTTTTTAGTATTCTCAACATTTTTTAGTTTGATTCATTTCGCTACACTTTGTGGCCAGTAGCGGAAGACCGCACGAAATAACAAAATAAAATAAACTAAATTTGTTATAAACTATTACAAATCAACAACAACAACAACAACAACAACAACAACAACATTGATCTCCCAAATTACATTCTGACTTTATTCGTCGCATATACGCAGATACACTATGATCTATGGCAACACTTCAAAGACCACCAGCGACAAATATTGCTGTAAATCTCTTTTTTCAAACATGAACACGTGATACAATGGGACAAAAAAATGGCTGATTAATTTTAACGCGTCCAAAACCAAGCTCATATCTTTTTACCACCAACGCTCTGATCCTTACTTGGTCTCAATTAATATGATTGGTTCCCGTCTCAAAGAAGCACTGTGCTTCAACAAGCTTTTGGACGTACTTTTACCCCAGACCTGAAATAGAAGACTTACATTAAATCTATTGCCAAGGTTGCTAGAAAAATGGTTGCATCATTCCTATGCTCCAGAATGTACTTCACTCCCGACGCAATCCTTTACCTGTATAAGAATCAAATACGCTATAAAATGGATTACTATTGTCACATCTGAGGAGAATCCATCCTGCCTTGACTGAGATAAGAATCGGCTTTGAAGCCTGGTGGGTGATGCTCTTTACTCCTCCCTGCAACCTATTTCATATAGAAAAGACGTTGCGAGCATATCCCTTCTCTATTATTTTCATAGCAAATGCTCGTCTGGATTTCAATCTCTGGCCCCCCATAGCCAAACTTTAACAAAAAGCACTCGTTTAGCTACAATCACTACCAACAATCTCCTCTACTCTCTGTCTGTGCATAAATCTGAACGCAGATTCCATAAACAAGACTTCTTTCTTAGAATTGCCGGCCTGTGGAACCTGGTTATTCTGGCATACTTTCCAGCTGACTACAACATGGTCGTCTTCAAGTCAAATGTAAACAAGTTTTGTCTCGCCCCCTTAAATAATACAATTCTATCCAATCTCCACCACCATTGATCAATAAGCTGTTGTCTCAGTGACCACCTTACACTCATTAACCCTTATCTTTAGGTGGCATTCGATAATAAGCAGAGAAAAGCGGTGACACCCTAAAAACTCGTTTTTTATCCTTCTTACACCACCTATAACCCTGAAAATCCCTCTCCAGAAATATATGGTGATATTACCATACAAATTTACATATTATATATATGAGGTTTTCTCGACTAATTTTAAACACACACACACGCATACACACACACACACACGCACACGCACGCACACGCACGCACACACACACACACACGCACACACACACATTTAGCTATTTGTTTATACATTTGTATGTAAATTGTATAGGATTCAAAATTTAAAAAAATCCTTATGCATTTTTTACATTCATCTTTTTTTTTTCTTTTTTATTTTCATTTTTGATCACTTCATATGCGTGTCACGTTGGTACGGTGGTAACATCACGAGCTTCAGTTTTGCTTTCGGTTTCGATTCTAGCTGATGGCAACCAAATACGTTTTTTTTTTTTACTTTTGAAATCAGGAGTATAATAATATATACGAAATCTGAACGCATTAAAATATCACATTTAAACGTATTTTAAGACCAGTCAAAGCCCCCCCCCCGCCAGTTTATCAACTATTTTTCTTGTCTAGAGAAAAACATTATAAGAATACAAACACAGACGCCGCATATAAATTCGATATAATCACAGTACTTGCCAGTACCTGTTGTAGGTTTTGTAGATATTATCAGTCACTTTTATTCATTGTCATAAATAATAGTTTCTAGAAGAGTCGTTTTTCATAACAAATTAGTATTATGCATGCATAATTGAGAAAAGCATACTTAAAATAGAAATAAGTTAAATCAAAACAAAATGGTCACTGAATTTGACCTGATGTCGTGTTTATTTAAAACAAATTTCACTCGAAATAAGTTCCCATTTAATAATACTAATAATATTATAGATTAATAATATTATAGATTAATAATATTATAGATTGATAATATTTTACAAAGGCAACATAAAACCATTTGTAATGCCTATACAACATTTTTATAACGGTCTTCTCTGACCGCGATATTTAAGCACGGCCATAGAATTTTAAGTGCTCTATTTTTTAGTGATATTAAACACTTTTGGGTTTAGTATTTATTAATTTAACACAAATATTACAATATCTTTCATTCGGTTCCAAACCCACCCACAGAAGTGTCCACACTCTCTTTCGACTTATCTTCATTTTTTTTAACCATTAAAGAACAGTTTCTTTTTCTTCCAAAGTTATTTTTATCTCCTTGTATCCGAGCAGCATGTGCCTCTCACGTGAGGGTGACTTATCGAAGTGTTTCTAATTTTATAACTCGTACACAGAATGTCCCAAATTAAAAGATAGCAAAGATTACAACCGCCACTCTCCGCCCACGCAAAAACGTCACGTGACGTGAAGAATCACCGAATAAATTATGACGTTACATTAATCGTAACCAGTTGGAGACCCCCCCCCAAAAAAAAACAACAAAAAAAAACAGGGTTTCAATAGTGAAATTCGATGGTGGCACCATTATGGTTAGGGGACGTTTTTATTTCTGCAGAAGGTATTGGCAGCGTATCAGTTATAAACAGAAGCATGAATGCCGGCGCCTTTTTTTAATTTAATTTTTTTTTTTTTTACATTATTGATCTTTTAAACAAAGGCATTTCAGGCGAAAACAGTATTACCTACTTACGTGCCTTGGCGAAATTAGTATGAATTCAAACAATCTATGAAAAATGATCCAGTAGAAAAATAATTACAAGTAAAAATAAAAATTATCGAATTATCTAGTTTTATGATATGGTTTAATATGGAACAGCTGTACGATCAATTCAGCATGTCAAAATTACTCAAATCTTTTTACTTAAATTGACTTAAATTGATTTAAATTAAAGGTCCGCCATTTTTAAACAAAACGTAATTGTTGATTATTTGTATTAAAAATACATGTATCGCATCTACATATTATTACTATACATGTGTATACATTACTATTAGTGATGCGACGATTCCACTATTTTTCCCGATTCCGATACAATTACCGATTCCGATTCTTTACAAACCTCTAAATATTTAACTATAAAAGTGTTATTTCGACCCAATTACTGTAAAAACCCATCTTAAATGTGCATATATTTTCTCAAACGTAAAAACACATTTGTGAGGGGATGATCTAGACATTTCAGTCTTACTGGAACTTTAAATCAATGAATATTTATTATTTTATTCTTACTACAAGCAGTGGAAGATGTTTCTCAAACCAAAAGCAAATAAAAAAGATAAACGAATCGGTTCTGGCATCGGAAAATAGGCTCAATTTTTCCGATTCCGATACCGATTCCGATACCCCAAGAAGCTCCGATTTTTTCTATTCTAATTCATCGTCGCAACACTAATTACTATATATATATACATTTTATTACTATGTTCTTATTACTATATATATATATATATATATATATATATATATATATATATATATATATATATATATATATATATATTATTTATTATTTATACCAAACGGTTCCCATATTGTGTTAAATTTTATACTAGGTCTACTTAATAACTTGTCGCCACCCTTTGAGTCGTCTTACTCTCCACCATTCTTCTCTATCTTCAATTATAACTTCATCTTATAGAGGGAGTTGGTTTCCCTTTTCACTCCATATATGGTTAGTCATACCCGACATTTTAATCTCTCTACGTATTACGGTTTTTTGATGTCCTTCTAACCCTACTATTCAGTCATGTTATCTTAATTTTACAACCAGTTATGGCTGACAGAACGAGAGCAAACTGCCCTCTTCTGAATTAAGTAAAGGGTTCAATTCGAAATTCCGTGCAGATTTCTGAGTTGGGCAAACGATTCCCGAGTTAGACAAAATATACCTAAAGAAGGTCAGAGGTTACATCGACCGAAACGTTGTAAAAATGATACTTAAGATGAGAACAATAGTCCGAATAATCCAAATAATACGAATAACGCGTTGTTGTTCTTTTTATTCGATAACCGTTTTATCGATTCTGCTTCATTAAGAATACAAGAGAAAACAATCTGTGGAAAAGAGTGGGAGGAAATCGATTGAGAATTACAAGAATTTAGTTACTGTGAAAATGAATACTTTCTATTCTACCAAGTATTAAATGATGATGCATTCTTTATTGATTGTAAGAATAATCTTTGCTGCTTCTTTACTTTTTGTCACAATTGAAAATCTCATTGCAAGCAAAAACACTTTGATGTACTTACATGTCTGTGGCGAAAGTAATGCCAAACGTGACTTACACAAGCGACGGCGCCTCTGTCTATACTGTCGGTTGACGGAGCCAAGAAAGGAAAGAGAAAAGAAAAACTATCGTATATAGACGGCTTATTAATATACATATGACATTAATTTGCATATGAGGAGTCTTTTTTCCTTAAAAAATGAGAACGTTTCATGGAAATCGTGGCGATTACGTATACGAAATTTACAAAAAAAAAGAAAAGAAATAAAACAATAAAAATGATAGAGAAAGTGAGAGAGAGAGAGAGAGAGAGAGAGAGAGAGAGAAAGGGGGGGCAAAAAGCTAACAACAATGGCACAACATTACAGAGGGAATTTAAAAATGCTTTTTCTTCGGATTTAAATAGAAATAAATTGATCACTCGTGTTTTGTTAAGTATAAAAACGTTACCAAACAATGTACTCAATAAAAAGCAAACCTAACCCTAAAATAAGTTTTATCTTAAGTTTGTAAGCGGGCGCCTAAAACATTACATTTTCTATCCGTATTTCATTTTATTGTAGAAAGTTTTTTTAAATTTCATTTTTGAAAAAAAAAAAAAAAACTATTCGGGTATTTTTCTAATCAAATAATTCTTTTATATTCAACCGGGCAACACCAGGATACGGGTCCTGCTACTTATAAGTTTCAGGCCGGTGCAAACGTTTTTGCCGATTTGTAAAACGGGAATTTTAATTTATTTTACTTTCACTCTTAAAAGGACATCCAGGAGGGTCAGTTATTCAGCCATTTTCAATGTTATCTTTCAGATCAGTTTTTGCCAGTTTGTAGAAGGGACATTTTAAACTATTGTTATTTATTAGATGCGTATTGTTATTGATTAAACATATCACCTTGATTGATTTATAACTTTTTCATTTAGATTATTAAAAAAATCATTCATATTTTTCTGCAATAATCTCACCCATGTTAACCCCCAAGATTTTCTTTAGTTAGCAGAAAGGGAGTCATCTTCCTTCATGATAATGCTCATCATCACACAGCACTACTGACTACAAATCTCTAAAGAGAATTTGGTATAGAAATATTACATATTCTCTTAAATTTGTTCGCTCGGATCATCACTTATTTCGAGGATTACAAAACCATATAGATGCCCATGAGAAGAGATTGAACGAAAGTTAGATTCATATTTCATAGCAAAACTTGAAGAATTTAACAAGCGAGGCATTTCTAAATTCGGTGAAAAATGGAAGCAAGAGCAAAATTTCATTATTACTATGAATAAAGATTTTAAAGAACAATTTATTTCCAAGATAAAATTTTAAACCAGCCCAAACTTTTGCACCGACCTAATATATTAATAAATAATTACAAGTTAAATACAGGGTGGAACGATAAATTTGTCGCCCTAACGAAAACAACACTACAGCTTTATTTCAAAACTTTTATTGAAAAAAAAAAAATTCAGATAACTTAATTATGTAGAAAAGCTTACATCTATTGAATGTAGCCACCTTCAGCCTTAATCACTGCATTGATACGGATTCGGAACTGGGAGCATGCCTTTTTCACAAGCACCGGCGGAAGCTCGGCGAATACACAGCGGGTAATGGCGGGTTCAGGTCGGTGGAGGAAAAGGCCAGTGAGAGACGGGTACAAAGTCGTAGCCATCCTTCTGAATCCAAGCCTGGGTCTCTTTGGACTTGTGAGTCGGTGCCGATTCCTGCTGCCACGCCAAGGGCCTGCCAGCGGCCACCTGATTGCGCCAGGAGATCAACACACTCTTCGGTGCACCCAGGTACACATTGGTGTTGAATTTCAAGCCGACTTCGACGATGTAAGGTGGCATGATGTGGCCTCCACTTGAAACCTCACCAAAGATGACTTTGGCCGGAAACTTCCGATATTTTTCTAATTGAGATAAAAGGGAGTTGTAGTTTGCTTGAAGCATTATGTTACTGCAATGAATGCAATAAAACCGTTTCGTCATTTAAAAAATTGAAGTTTGCTTTATATAATTTAGTGCGAGCCACATCAACTATTGTTGGAATACGAAAGAAAACGAAATTACCGGTTTTATATATATATATATATATATATATATATATATATATATATATATATATATATATATATATATATATACTAGCATTTCAGCCCGGCGTTGCCCGGGTGTTTGAAGGTGTATGTTGTGCACAAAAAGAAAAAAAAGTGGTAGTAGAAAGGCAGGCTCGAACTCGTACCGCGAAGGAGGAAAAGAACGGAGGGAAAACGTGACGTTCTTGCTGTTACGACCACCGCCAAACTGGGGATATATATAAATATAGGCGAAAAAAGTGACCTCTCCCTGTAGAAAAGTGCCCAGTTGAAGGTGAAGAAATTAATGTTTTTAGCCAATTTTCGGTATTTGTCGTCTGAAGGGTCGAGCGTCAAAACAATCTTGTGAAAACTCGTCGTCTCTGTCGAAAGTTTTAGACAGACATGAAAATATGCAAACATACATACATAGATTTATATATTGGTAGCTCAAATTTTCGACCCAAACCGATTACAAAGCTTGCCCCATCTCTGAATATCCTTTATGTAAATGTAAATGTTTAGACCAGAAATTATCTGAGTAATTTAGTAGAGACTGAAGAGGAAAAGTTATTTTTAACTTTGACTTTCGACAACATCGGCGAAAAAAGCGACCTCTCCCCGTAGAAAAAGGCCGAGTTGAGAATAAAGTAATTAATGTTTTTAGCCAATTTGTCGGTATTCGTCGTTTGAAGGGCCGAATTCAAAACGATACCGATCTTGTGAAAATCCGTCGCCTCTGTCGAAAGTTTTAGGCAGACATGCCAACATACATTCATACATTTATAAACAGGTAGCTCAAATGTTCGATCCAAACCGATTAAAAGCTTGTCCTATCTCTGAATACCTTTTATGTAAAATTTACAATGTTTAGACCAGAAATTGTCAGAGTAATTTGGTAGAGGCCGCAGAGGTAATTTTTTAAAAAACTTTGACCTCTATTATAACCCCTTAACATTTATTGTTTTGGGCTCAAATCAAGTTATTAAGTTAGATCCATGTCCAAGGAACTATATCTAAAAATTCAAGTGTTTAGACCCAAAATTGTCGGAGGGGTTTGGTAGAGTTCTCAAAGGTATAATCGTTGAATTTTGACTCCTTAATAGCCAAATTTCTGGCCGAAAAATGACTTACAAAGATTTTCCCAGATTCTAATACCCTGTATATCAAATTTCGGGCCTGTAGACTAAATATTGACAGAGTTATTGCGTAGGGAAATGTACACAAACAGACAGACAGACAGACAGACAGACATACAGACACACAAATAGAGGCTTTCACTTTTCTAGATATATAGATAAATTATGAGCATAGAAGCCCGGCGTTGCCTGGGTTTTTATAGGTGTGTGTTGGGCAAAAAAAAATAAAAATAAAATAAAATAAAATAAAATAAAAAAGAAAGTGGTAGTAGGAAGGCAGGCTCGAACCCGTACGCGAAGAAGGAAAGAAACGTGACGTCTTTGCTGTTACGACCACCGCCAAATCTAAAGTGACGTAGGATTAACTTAAAGCTACACAATCGAAAAGAAGGGGATGACTTTCGAAAATATCGGGGGAAAAAGCGACCCCGCCCTGTAGAAAAGTGCCCAGTTGAGGGTGAAGAAATTAATGTTTTTAGCCGATTTTTCGTATTTTTCGTCTGAAGGGTCGAGCTTCAAAACGATACTGATCTTATGAAAATCCGTCCCCATCTGTCGAAAGTTTTAGGCAGTTATGCAAACATACATACATACATACATACATACATACATACATACATACATACATACATACATTTATGTATTGGCAACTTAAATTTTCGACCCAAACCTATTAAAATGCTTGTCCTATCTCTGAATATCCTTTATGTAAAATTTCAAATGTCTAGACCAGAAATTGTCTGAGTAATTTAGTAGAGCCCGCAGAGGTCAATTTAAAAAAACAACTTTGACCCCTATTATGACCCCTTAACATTTATTGTTTTGGGCTCAAATCAAGTTATTAAGTTAGATCCATGTCCAAGGAACTTATATCTAAAATTTCAATTGTTTAGACCCAAAATTGTCGGAGGAGTTTGGTAGAGTTCCCAAAGGTCAAATCGTTGAATTTTGACTCTTTAATTGACAAATTTCTAGCCGAAAACGGATGACAAAGATTTTTCCAAATCTCAGTACACTGTATATCAAATTTCGAGTCTGCAGACTGAAAATTGACAGAGTTATTGTGTAGGGAAATGTATACAGACACACACTTTTACTTAGGAAATTGATATTCTCCTGAAGGTGAAAGGTTTAATTCTCAGTGTGGGCGACAGAACAAAATACAATTGTAAATTACTTAGGACCTCTATTCTGTCATGACTTACGGAATGAGAGCATGCTATACTCCTGAAGTAAATAAAGGGTTCGGTTTGAAATTCTGTGCCAATTCACGAGTTTGACAAGGTACACCTGAAAAATATCAGGGGTTACACCGACTGAAACGTGAAAAATACACTCAAGATGAGATTAGTAGTTGATGATTGCAAATAATACGAATAACCAGCCCTCATCTAAAAAAATCCAAAACCATAACATCACCCACTCGGCAAATTTCCATTTCTGGCGTTGTGATAAAATGGCGTATGCGACAATGGAAAATGGTTCTGTTAATTTGTTTGCTGAATGTAATCCGAGGAGAATCGACTTATGCAAAAACTTTAACTTAGTTTTGTTTGAGGAATTAATCGTCTTGTATACGTAAGTATATTGTTTTACTCTTTCTTTTCTTCAAATCTATTTATATATATATATATATATATATATATATATATATATATATATATATATATATATATATATAAGTAAACGTGTGTGTGTGTGTGTCTGCGTATATTTTCCTACGCAATAACTCTGTCAATTTTCAGTCTACAGACTCAAAACTTAATATACAGAGTACTGAGATTTGGAAAGATCTTTTTAATCTATTTTCGGCCAGAAATTGTACTGTTAAGTGGTCAAAGTTCAACGATTTGACCAATGAGAACTCTACCAAACTCCTCCGACAATTTTGGGTCTAAACACTTAAAATTTTAGATATAGGTTTCTTGGACATGGATCTAACTTAATAACTTGATTTGAGCCAAAAACAATAAATGTTAAGGGGTCATAATAGGGGCCAAAGTTTAAAAGATTGACCGCATTTTTTATTTTTGCTCAACGTACACCTCCAAACACCCGGGCAACGTCGGGCTGAAATGCTAGTGTTAAATAAAAACGGGTGCATGAGACAAGGGTGAAATACCCCACCATTTCATTAATTGTACTTTTACTTTGACAGTTTTAAAGGATTGTTTCGTCACTACGTAATATTGGACTTGCAGCCTGCCTTTGACCTCCGGGTTACATACTTACATTTGGAAGAGAACGCCATAAAATAAATATAAAACAATGTATAAAAATACGAAATAAATGCAACAACGCTAAACCGCAAGAAAAATGGGTAGTATTTAGGATTGGCTCAGTTAAAAGATGAAACATTAGAAGTTCGTTTAGCGTGTTCGCAGATTGCTTGAAGGTAATGTCCTCGGGCATATATAATATCGTCATTCCTTTTTTTTTTTTTTTTTTTCAATTGCCCCACGACGGACCTTCGTTGGTTATTGTCTCATCATTTTATTGCATCTCGCTATTTATTTCCTCTAAAACCGGGAACGTTCCATGGAAGCGAGACGATTACGTATACGAAATTTATAATAAAACAAGAAATAAAACAATAAAAAAATTAATAAAACAAGTAGTCAGAGTTGTGTTTTCTGTGATAGAAGCGTTGTTTGAATTTTAAAATAAAATACATATAAAATATGTTCATAAGCCAAATTACAACGCAATATTATGTAAAATAAACGAGTATTTATTTGTTTAAGATTACTATTTCGGCGATAGACTCCATGCTCAGAATTTTACACATTTTTTTCTATTTTTTCCTCGCGATGATGTTAAATGTAAGAAAAATAGTTAGTAAAGAATCCGCGTGTTGCCCGTCTGCGGTGTTATTTTGAAATGCCGGAAGAATATACTTAGGGCACATGATATGCAAGTAAGACTTGTGTTTTCCGTTATAGTAACGTTGTTTTAATTTTTAAATAAAATACGTATAAAATACCAAATTACAACGCAATATTATGAAAATGAAAAATATTTATTTACTTGCATTGGAAAAATTTTTGAAAGCAAAAGCATCACAATAATATAATTTTCTTGGTTGAAAAATTTGATTGGTTCCTAGGTACGTGCAAAATAGTTTGTAAAAACACGTTTGGTTCTTAAAAGAGGCTTATCATAATTATTTTTAGTCTACGTTATAATTTTGATTGTGTTTGAAAGATAAAAACCTTAAGTTAATTTCTAAAGTGAAAAATATATATTTGTGTGTTAAAAAGATTACAATGAAAAATATAAATGCGATGAAAAAAATATTGAAATTTGAAGTTTGAATAAATCGAATAAAAAATCTCAGCACAAATAATTATCAATTTCTTGAAACTATTTCAACGGTAATTAGTAAATTAAAGTGTTAAGATGCCGAATAAAAATGTATTTCTTTTACAAAAAATGTATGATTATAAAAAGCAAGTTACGTTTAAAAAAACTGCAGTCAGATATGAATACAAAATGCCCGTTGACTTTCCAAAAAGTACAGAACACTGCAATAATTTCGTTCAATTAATTTTTTTTGAGATTTTTTCATAATTTTTTTTATATTTTTTTCATAATTAATTAGAATATTTTTGAATATTATGAATATTTTTACCTAGATTTTTTTTTATTTAACTTGGTATAAGTGTTTTAGTCAGTAAAACTAAAATTATTGATGACGTCTGTTCACCGAATTTTTACTTAGAAGCTACAGCTTTAAAAAGCCTAAAAAATCAGGTGTTACCAGTAAATACATATACAAACCATACATGACCAACGTATAGGCCATATTGTTTGCATATATGCATAATTAATCTACAATAATTAATTATCCTTACGATTGTGAATATTATTTTATTGATAAGATCGGCATCCCTATATTATTTAAAAACTGGTGCTACCAAAAGTTTTCTATTAAATTCGTTTTATTTTCAAATAATTCGATTTTATTTGCCATGAACGAATTGTTTAGAGTAAAACAAGGGAGATAATTCGTTTTTTTAATTCGGTATAACTTCCTAAATAACTATACTCCATTATTAATTTCACGTAATGTATAAGCAAATCTATAATAATTAATTGTGCTTACGATTGTTAATATTATTTTCTTAAAAACCGTACATCAGTGTTTTTGTGTTTAATTCGTTTTATTTGCAAATATAATGTTTTTAAAATGTTCGAAACTTTTATTTTTAATACGAACTGCATACATCGATTAATGTAATTATTAAAATTGACGTACTCCGTCAATTTTAATAATTACATTAATCGATGTATTTTTAGACCAATTTTATATTGACTGATTAAATAGAATTCAAATGTAATAAAATGATTTTTCATCAATGGAAGTTACAAACTTAAATTTGATTTCTTCGCAGCTTTGCCCAATTATTTAAATTAATCGTTAGTAGAAATGATTCCATTTTGTAAATTATTATTTGTAGCAATTTTTATTTTAAAAATTATAAGTACATTTCTTACACTGATGTTTACACGTTCATGCGTATAAAGAAATAATATAATATCACACGTAAAATTATCCCAGAAACTGTTATCGTTAAAATCGTATAAAATGTTTTTTGCAATTTTATTATTTTCTTGATAAAACTGCTGAACAAACAATGCTTAATTCAATATCGTTAGTTCTAGAAATTAATTTACATCACTTATACAGATTTCATTAAGATGAACTTTAGTGGCTTTTTTTTCTATAGTATCCAAGAAATATATTTTAATTGTTAACATGATACTTTATTTTCATAAAAGAGAAACAAAAATAAAAACGCTCGTTTAATATTTAAAATATACATTTAGTAAAGACGTTTTGTTGTTTACACAAAATACACTGCTGATCCAAAATTTAAGACCATTTAAAAATGTTTAAAAAGAAGCCCTTTTTTAAGGATAAATTGGTGAAGCCATGTTCAGAAACTGGAACAGGATCTCCCACACTTTAATGGAAACCCTTATTTCTAGCATGACCCAAAGAAGTTTTGAAGTAATCAAAAGCAGTGGAGGTAGAACTCATTATTAAGTTTGATTGTTGAATGTTTTCATAACTTTTCATACACTTTTTGTACAATTTAATAGAATTTTTGTCTTTGGTCTTATAATTTTGATCATGTGTAAAAAGCCTAATTTAATAAAGATGTGAATTTTAAAAATAAATCTTTGCAATGTAGCTTTTTGTTTCCATAACCTTTTAGATTGTAGTATTGGTAACCTTAAGTCGGAAGAGTTTAAAATCTATCCGTAAAAAGAATTTTTAAAAAGATTTTTAAGTGGTTTTAAATTTTTGATCAGCAGTGTATTACTTTTTTTATTAGCATTTTTAAAATAACAGTAGTCTCATTGAATTGTGTGTTAATTATTAATTACTGAAGCTTTCATTAAGATGCGTTGATTTCTTGAATTTTGGTGAATTATAATTTAGGGGAGAAATGAAAATGTTTTTGCATTTTGAGGATCGGTCATTCAATTTGGACCTACCTAATAATTTTTCATTCATTCATGATCTAAAATGTTTCATCTCTCTGTTGCAGATATTGAAAGCGCGAATTTCTAAGAAAACAACCTCTGTCATGGACGTGCATCAGAAGCAGAAATTAATGATTGGATTCCTGGTAAAAGTGCATTGAAAATGTTGGTGACTATGTAGAAAAATAAATATGACTCGTTTTAATGGTGCCACTCCCGTCTTCGTATCTCTTCATTTTTTTACTTAAGTAATAAAGGTTTTACTTATGAAACATACCATCGTACGATAAAACACGCTTAAGACGTCAATACCCAATTGTTCATTATTGGCAAAAGTACATTGAAAATTGTGGTGACTATGTACGAAAAATAGATTCTGTAACATAATACGTCGCTCGTTTTAATGGAACCACTTCTGTCTTTGAAGCTCTTTAACATTTTGAGTTGAAAAATATAGGAGGATTTACTTTTGGAACGTCCCGCGAGGTAATAATTATGTAAAGCATCAAAGCTACCTGGATTTAAGGAGCTTATTCGCTGAATCGAGTGGATCTACAAGAGACTTAGACGACACAAAATGCCTATAATCTTTAACAATAATTGCTTAAAAAATGTTTTATGTGACACGAGATTCGTAAGCGTTTACAAAAAAAATAAAATAAAATAACTGCGACATAACATCTTCTCTTTACAATAATAATAATAATAATAATAATAATAATAATAAAGAAGAAGAAGAAGGAGAAGAAGAAGAAGAAGAAGAAGAAGAAGAAGAGATAAAAAAAGTAACGTTGGAAAAATACGATGATGACAAAGTATTGAAACCGAAGCAAATTGTGAGTCGGTATAAGAAGAAAAAGAAGAAAAACTAAAGAAGAAAAGAAATAAAAAAAGAAGATAGTAAATATGGAGAAAAAAGGATGGGGGAGGAGAAATAAAAATGAAGAAGAGGAAGACACAAAAGAAGAAGAAATAAACGTTGACTGACTAAAACTACGGACCTCTCGGGTGTCTTTTGGCTCTACTGCATAGTGACTCATAAGTAAAAATAAAACAAAAAAACATTGATTAACAAGAAACGTCGAAGAAAAAAGAGAAAATATGAGAATAAAGAAAAAGAATGACAACTCGCTAAGAACAATCTTACCAGTAATAATAATCTTAACCAAAGAAAAAAAAACAAATATCAAAGAAACACTGAAGCAAAAAAAAAACAAAAAAACAAATAAACATTGAAGAAAACAAAACACGTACTAAAAAGCACAGAAGAATAAAAATCACGTACTAAAGAAGCATTGAAGAAGAAAAACACAACCTAAAGAAGCATTGAAGAAGAAAAAACACACACTAAAGGAACATGGACGAGAAAAATACCAAAGACGAAAAAACAAATACCAAAGAAATATTAAAGAAGAAAAACACATACTAAAGAAACATTAAAGAAGAAAAACACATACCAAAGAAGCATGGAAGAAAAAACAAATACTAAAGAAGCATTGAAGGAAAAATCAAATACCAAAAAGCATTGCAGAAGACGATGCACGTACTAAAGTGGCATTGAAGAAAAAACACATACTAAGTATTGAAGAAGAAAGACATATACTAAAGAAGCACTGAAGAAAAATACATACTAAAGAAGCATTGAGAGAAAAAAAAAACAAATGATAAAGGAGCATCGAGGAGGAAAACCAACATCCTAAAGAACCATGGAAGAAAAAATATCAAAGAAGCATCGAAGAAGATAAACACACACTAAAGAAGTATTAAAGAAGAAAACAAATACCAAACAAGTATTGAAGAAGAAAAACAAAAAAGGAAATAAAGAAAAAATAAAGAAGAGCAACAACTCGCTAACACCAATCCTAACAGTAACGCTAATCTTTAGCAAAAGGATTACAGATGGAGAATAAAACTTATTTCATCATCAATTTGACATATTAAATTTCTGTACGTAGAATGACCTGCCCTTTTCAACCGCTGATTGGTTCTTGACCTACTATACCCGGAATTCTCCTGCACCGGGGGACTGATTTCAGTCAATATGGCGGTTACCCATCAAATTGTTCTTATCTTTTTTCTCTGCCAACGGAATTTTTTTTTGTGTACCCACCAACCGAACCACCTTTTTGTAAAGATTAATAAGCAATAAATAAATCAAAATAAAATAAGGGAACAAATGGCGGCACCCAGGGATGAAGATGGGCGGGTCCAAAGGTGAGAAAGAAACTATCAGCAGAGATAGTGGTGATAAAGGCACTTTGCATTTGTATCTTTTATTTTATGTTTGTTTTTATACTTGTGCACTATATAAAAAAGACAAGGGCCAACGTAATGTAGCCAGTTCGTGCCAGTGAAGAATGCGGCTTTTATTGATTTAGAAAACGAAAGAAAATCATAAAGAAATAAAATAACTGATTATTGATCATAGCTGCGAAATACAATTCTTGGAGTGATAATATTCGGATTATAGAGAAGAATGTATAATTTGATTTATCAGTTTCTAAATGTGAACTCTAAAAATAGCCATGCAAATGCAAATTGCATGAATCGGTTTCAGTCCTGCGAATAGGCAACTGCTATGACGTGAACATGTTCTGCAATGACCGGCAATTTTATGCACACACTTATCAATCAATCATTCAATCAATCTCTCTCTCTCCCTCTCTCTCTCTCTCTCTCTCTCTCTCTCTCTCTCTCTCTCTATATATATATATATATATATATATATATATATATATATATATACACATTACAATTGTTTCCATGCTCATGCTCAATTATGAAATATGATAATTTTGTAACTTACTTTTTAAGTCTTTTTGGCTTAAAACTTATTGGTATATGAAAATATTAAAATTTACTGGATAACACGAACTCAGTATATTACATACAAGTCTCTCTCTCTCTCTCTCTCTCTCTCTCTTTCTCTCTCTCTCTTTCTCTCTCTCTTTCTATATATATATATATGTATATATATATATACTAGCAAAAGTACCCCTCGTTGACCGGGTTAAAAAAAAAGAAATTGGACTCTGATTTATGAAAGTATGATAGGTTATGAAAAGGAAGGGTTGTAAAGAGATAGCTTCGAATGAATATATATATATATATATATATATATATATATATATATATATATATATATATATATTATATATATATATATATATATATATATATATATATATATATATACTAGCAAAAGTACCCATCGTTGACTGGGTTCAAAAACAGCCTACAGAAAATGGATTCTGATTTATGAAAGTATGATAGGCTATGAAAAGGAAGGGTTGTAACTTTGGGTTGAATTTGAGGCTATCAAAACCAAAGCAAAATACGATGAAAGTAAAAATAAAATAGATAAGCCCCATAATTTATTATACAATACCTGTTCACACTGAAACACTTATCACAATATTCTGTGGATCTATATTAAAGAACCTTGTTAAACTTTGTGACATATTTCCATTCTATGGAGGTCAGGTGCGAACGAACACCCCATAATTTTATTATACCATATTTCTTCAAACTGAAACATAATTATCAAAGTATACTTACACAGATAGATATGAAAAGTCTTTATTAAAGTGTGTACCTATTTCCATTCTATGGAGGCCAGGCGCGAACGCAGACCCCACAATTTTATTATACCATCCCTATTTAAGTTAAAGCATACTTACCAAAGTATTATTATGTACATCTATATCAAAAACACTTGTAAACATTTTTTTTTTAATTTTTAAATTTTTTATTTCCATACTTTGTGAAACAGGCCCGAACGCAGACCCCACAATTTTAATGAACCACCGTTCTTCCAGATGAAACATACTCATTCCTGTGTCTCGATACATCTTCTATCGTTATATGTGATCATTTTTCAAAATAGTCAACCATATAGGAGACTATTCGTGACCACACACACACACACACACACATTCAGCTTTATATATATATATATATATATATATATATATATATATATATATACTAGCGGAGGCGCCAAATATTTACCCGGTCGTAAAATACGTTGAAATATGATATTTTAATTTGTCCAGATTTCGCATATATTATTATAGAGTCGTGATTTCAAAAGTAAAAATAAAATTTATTTGCGTACCATTAGCTAGAATCGAAACCGAAAGCAAAACTGTAGCATTCAAAGCTGGTGACGTTACTACTTTACCAACGTGACATGCATATATGAACGGACTAAAAATAAACTAAGATGAATGTACAAAATGTATAACGATTTTTTTCAATTTTGACCCTCTGTTCACCTTTTAAAAACTATTTTAATCGGTTAAAAACTGATAAAAGACCAGTCCATAAAAATCCAATCGTTTGAGGCCCCTAGCACCGCTCTACGACTGTTTATTTTATGAAGAAATAGAGTTTGAAAATTTGGAGACAGACAAACACAGACAGATAGTGAGTTTTATTAATTAGCTATGTGTGTGTATGTGGAAAGATGGTCGGATCACTTTACCGCACCAGTAAGTATCTCACTCTTCTATCAGTCTAAAGGTGCGCCCTACAACGGAGTACTGTTGCCACATCTGGTTAGGGACTGCTCGGCACGACTTACCCTGCCTTGATAAAATTCAAAACCTAGTGGATGATGCCCTTTTTCTTCTTTGCAACCTCTTTCCCACAGAAGAGACGTCGCGAGCCTGTCTCTGCTCTATCGCTATTTTCATGGCAAGTGCTCGTCTGAACTTCAATTTATGGTTTCTGCTTGCCAAACTTTCACAAAACAAGGCCGATAGCCATTAGTCGCATGCTCTCGTGTAATGAATGAATGCGTGAATGTAGGATTGACATGAAATTCTTAAAGATAAACTAAAATGACCGAAAAATGGGCTGAAATGACTTAAATAAATAAAAAGTAAATGACTTAGAATGACTTTAATGTACTTAAGGATGAATTAAATGACCTTAAGAATGACTTGAATGCTTAAAAATAACTGGAATCCTTCAAAGACAACTTGAATGATATGGAGAAATACTTGAATGGCTTTGAGACTGACTGGTTGTGAAGTGGGGATCATTTTACATTAAATTAATACAGAAAAGTGATTCCCCACTTTTTATCACAATAAGTACAGCATGTAGTAAGAACAGATACTACACTTTGATCTTGGCCAAAAGGCCAAGAAAAGGGTATTTATTTGCTCCCCCACCGAGCAAATTAGGCACAAGGCCGATTTTTAATGTGAGGAGTGAAGGGGAAATGGGGACCAACTCCCTGGGGAGTAGGGGAGCTGGATAGTGAAACTTTGGTATGAAGGGTTGCCCCTACATTGACCAAGGTCTTATATGTGGGGTTTCCCCGACATATGATCCTTGCTTGCAGTATCTGCCGGAACAGATACTAGACTTTGATCTTGGCCAAAAGGCCAAGAAAAGGGTATTTATTTGCTCCCCCACCGAACAAATTAGGAACAAGGCCGATTTTTAATGTAAAAAAAGTTATAATAAAATTACTGGTGCTCAAAAGTCTTCAGAATTAGTTAGGCACGTGCGAGACAGTTTCTTCTGATTGGCTGTTAGTTACCATAGCAACTTTTTCAATATTGACTTTTTAGAGACAATTTCTTCTGATTGGCTGTGGTTTACCATATCAACTTTTCCGTCGTCGACATCTTCATAAATCATAGCGGGAATGTCACTCGCATGCCATCTTTGGGTTATATATAGAGAGTTAACAAAAGTAATGTTATTTGCCGTGCTAGTGCTGACAATCTTTCGCTTATGACGTCGCCCGTTAATTTGGCCTCTCTTTTCTGTCCCTTCTTTCTGTCTATTTACTTTTTAAAATTGTTTATTTAGTCAATTAAAGAAGTTGGTAATAATTTTTTTATAGATTATTGACAATGTGTATGATATTGAACACAAAAATATTATTTTAAAGCAAAGCCTGGAAAAATCATGGATTACATAGAAAAATGCGAGTATTGAATGTAATATGGTTAAAATTAAACTTAGAAAAGTAAAAAGGCTAGTTGTTAAAACTGAAAAAGAAAAAGACAAGTGTTATGTTTGACGTTCATCTTCGTCGACAACTGTTATGTTTGCAGGTTGAACCAAATAACGTATAAGGCAATACAAATGAAGACTCAACAAACAAAGGTAGACCAATAAGAAGTGTATTAGGAAAAGTATATTCACAGTATATTTACATAATGGTTGTCAGGTAAGAGAGTCTTGGCTGGAGAACATATCTGCTCTCGGCTCGGCCTTCGGTGGCTTCTGGTTAACACCCATTCAGACTAACCGAGTCTTGCTATGTATGTGTAATATTATCCACATATGTAAATAAGTGGGTGCTTTTTCTTTTTCCGGTTTTAACAACTTGTCCTTTTATTTAATCTTAACATATTACTTTTCATGTTCGCATTTTTCAATGTAATAATAATATATACGAAATCTGGACAAATTAACATAGCATACTTAAGTGTATTGTACGAACGGGAAAAGCCAGGCGCCTCCACCCACACGCTTGTAGAATATATTATAAAATACTATTACGAACTTTGAATATTATAAATATTAAAATATTATAATATTATATCATAATATTTATAATATTATAATATTATAATATTATTAATATTTATAATATTATAATATTATAAAATACTATTACAGACCTTGAATATTATAAATATTATAATATTTATAATATTATAATATAATATTATTAATATTTATAATTTTATAATATTATAAAATACTATTACAGACTTTGAATAATTAGGGAATAGTATATCAAGTTAAATTTAAGAATTCATAACTTGTGCAAAAACTGTCTAAGGATAAAAAATAGAAAGTTATATAAGTTAGCTTCCTTGGTAAAAAGATTTGGTTTATTTAGATAATATTTGAAAAACAGCTGAATAGTCTCCCTTTCCAATCAAAGTTATAGAAATATCTTCGATAAATATCGAAGATCGGAACAATTCGATGAAAGAAAGAAAAGAAAGAAGGCCATTTTTGATCAAAGTGACACCTAATTCAGCCTTAATCACAAGTACATTTGAATTTTTTATCACCATACAAATAGAAGGCCCCAACGTATAAAATCAACAGTAAGTTTTTGATAAGAGAGGGGCGCATTCAAAATGAATGTTTCTGTTTACAGCACAACTGAACCAGGATACTTGACTTTTGCATTTTAAACTTTAATGCAGACCATTATATAAAATGATTAATAAAACTAACAGTGCAATATAGACTATTGAATTTATTGGGAACTAAATCACTGCGAAAAGGCAGGTGAAGCTTCCTCCCGGTACAATGCGGTGGATCTCTATTAGAGCAGGATATCACCCGATTGGATTAAAAAATTTCAATGATAAAAAAAGTATGGAAGGGTGGAACATTGTTGATCATTATTCAATCTCGGGTATATATATATATATATATATATATATATATATATATATATATATATATATATATATATATATATAAATTTAGGTATTTAAATTTTATGATTTGCGAATGAATGAAGACCAATAGATCAACCAGTCAAACGAGCTGAAATAAAGGATACAGGAAATAGATAAAATACTTCTGAAGAACAGATGCAATAAAGGTATATTGATATTGTTTTGCATATGATAATGGTGTAACAGAGGGTATGGCAGCAGCAGCAACAGCCAACGTATGAAGATGACTGAGCCGTGTTCGAGGTGACGTCACAGCTAGAGAAAAGGAACGAAAATTATTATAAAAAGAAAAACGTGGTTGAGAAGGGAAGAAATAGACGTGTTTTACACTGAAAGCTACAGAGAAAGAAGTGTCCTAAACATGCACAGACAAAGACAGAGTCTCATGCGTTTGACACGACAGAGTCTTCTTAAGAACATTGGAGTACGAGAAGACTTTTGAATAAGAGGCAAGGCATTATTCTGGAAGTACCTGTAAATAAATGCCTGTTGTTTCAATTTGAAAAAAAGTGAGTTGCATTCTTTCCTTATCTTTTTTCTTGCGACTGTCTGCATACAACGTGTGAGTACCAAGTGTTGACATGTAACGATACCGTGAAAGAAAGGTGTACGACGTTACATTAGTATTTTTTGTTTCTTAATAGGTCATATATATAATTGTTTATGTGTTAAAAATATTAGTTTACTATTAAAACTAGTCAATTGGTAAATAATATTCAATTAACTATTAACTTTCTGCACGCATTATATTTTTTAGATTGAAAAAGTAACACATCTTCGAATTCCGTACATATATTCAAGGCGGTCGGATTACTTATTTCCTGTGGTAAATTTTAACGAGGTTTATCTTTCGAAAAGTAAAACATTTGAGACTAGAACATTCTTTTTCTTTTCGTCGAGTTATTCTAGTAATTAAAAGAGAAACTCATCATAAAAATGGAATCGAATACTTCCGGTTTTTTTTTTTCATTTTAAAGCAAATCTGGTAATTTTATTACTTTTCAAAATGAAACTTTTATTTTAATTATTCACATATTGTTTCTCTGTCTTTTATATCTTTTGTAGCAGCAAGCGCATTGGAAATGTTTTGTTCTTGAACGTGTTGCAAAATTGATCATATAACGGTTCAAGTTTTATTCTGATGTAAAAGAGTTAATAAATGGTTTTCTGACACGCGCGTACATATGAACGAACAGTGTTATTTTTTTATTTTCGGAGTTGTATTATAATTAGGGCTATGACAACAGCATATTCATTTTCTTATTTTGATTCTCACGTATATATCCATTCATATCTTATATGTTTCTATGTAGAATGATGTGGTTCTCTGTTGATTAAGTATGTCTAACTGTGTCGCATATATACTCGAGAGTCAAAACAATGAAAAGAATATGCAGTTGTCATAGCCCTAATTATAATATTTTAAATCGTAATTATACCACAACTGAATAAGAAAAAAAAGACAGAAGTGCAAAACGGCAATTTCAGCCAGTTTAATTGATTTCTTAATGCATAAATTTTAATAATTACAGGAAAGAACCTGAATACCTACTAGACACTATACTCGAGAGTCTACAGCCTATCTGTTCATGATTTTTCTCGATAAATTATCATGAAATTAGTTTCCCTGAAAGTAAACGCTGACTAAATATTCAAAATAAAATAGTATTCACAGCACAAATAAGATATCCTTTCTATGACCTACCTACACTGGCTTTTATGAGTAATAGTACACCTTCTGCAAGTGATGTTATCTCAAATAACAGCATGAAACTGGATACTCCATCAAACCAGATGACTTCTTGTCCTAGAATTCAGTACGACCAAAATATCACAAGAAATATATACTATAACATATTTAAATCGTCAATTGGGTGAAGGAAAATTGTGTCTAATAGGTAGACTCTTATTATTATCTCTCGTATGGCTTCCGCAGACAGACTGATTTAAAAACCTTTGATAGAAAATCATGACGTCATTCACCATCTCGACTCATAGCTCTGTTTTGTCTAACTGATCTGACTGCTTGCTTTGTTTTAACCTTCATGTACACCATCATTGATTCAACCCTAAAAATGGTTCTGTTTTTCAGATTTGGGTCATCGTGACATGAACTCAATGTGGGCATGTAAAATTCCATACTATTAGACCTAATCGCCATTGACACAGGTCCCGATGATACAACGTTATGCAATAGATACGAAGAAAAATGGGTATACACATATCTAAGGCAATGGAAGAATCCTTAGAAAACGATTTCCAGACCGTAGTGGAATAGAGTCGCAAATGGATGATAACATTTAATGCTATTATAACTAAACTTTTTTCCTTTAACAATTACAAGAAATCTCAACCATCAATAGCCATGAGCCTTATCTGAGAGCTTTTCCTTCAAACTCCTCGGCTTAACATTCACAGGCAACATAAACTGGAGCAAATATATTGAGGACATTGCAAAGGCTGCCGCAAAGAAGGTGAATTCCTTCTACCGTGCGAGAAAACTACTCACACATGAGAGTATCCTGTATCTCTACAAAGCCATCATTTGCTCATGCATAAAGAATTATTACCACCACTCGTCGTTAAAAAGTCTCCAATCTAATACGCCCGAATTACCAACCAGTTTCTGTCTCATCGCCGCAATTCTGTGTCTGTTTTACAAGTATTTTAATGGATTGTTCTCTGATGAACCCGTTGCACTTGTACCCCGTCGGCGTACATACCCCCGATAAATCTGTTTAGAAACTGTTAGGGAAACATACATATTCATTTATTTTTTTTACTAACCTGCTTATCCTACAACAAATGGCAA
Organism: Euprymna scolopes; assembly: GCF_053919585.1. NCBI lineage: Eukaryota > Metazoa > Mollusca > Cephalopoda > Sepiida > Sepiolidae > Euprymna > Euprymna scolopes. The sequence continues at coordinate 24,538,685 of NC_136484.1, read as the reverse complement.
ACAAACAAACAAACAAACAAACAAACAAAGTAAAAAGTAAAAAAATTGCTAAAAGGCATCGAAAAGCAAAAAAAAAAAAAAAACAGTTTCGGACGTTGAATTATCAGGACCCCCCTCCCCGCGAAAATCTACAAACTAGTAACTCGAAAATACTAAAATATTGTAAGACATTTTTCTGGTTAACTAATAGGAATTTATTGTTTTGCGTCTAACCACAAAAAAAAAAAAAAAAATTACAAAACGGTAAAAAAAAAAGAAAAAAAATTCAGTTCAAAACATCTAAGGAAGAATGCTTTTTGCTTCCCCCGATTTAAAAAATAAATAGATTAGATCGAATATACTTCTTAAACTAAATTTTCTAAAAAATATTGAATATCACATTGACTTATGTATACCCATTAACCCTTATCCTCGAGTGGCCTCCGGTCCTTGATAAGTGGTGATTCCTGTGTAAAAAAAAAAAAATACGTTCTATGAAAGAACATTTTATAAATGCGCCAGCGTGTCCAATAGTTTGATACTAGTTTCTTGAGTGTCCAAAGAATCATTTTAACATCGAAAAACGCCGCAACTGATGTTAAGTGATATGACATTGTGGGAGTGATTCTATAAAATACCTTGGCCTAATTAAAATCTTAAATACATCTCATTTTTGTTATAAGAACTCATTTTTGGTAAAAAAAAGAAAAGATTTCGTTTTGCTCTAAAAGACGGGCGTATTTGAAGACATTATGGAAGACTTAAGGAGAGTGTTCGCGCAGACGATGAAATCGCAGCTTGATTTCAACAGACGACTGAGGAAACATGTGCTTAGTCAACAGAAAGAACCAAAAGAAAAACTACAACATCAGTAGAAAAGGTAACAGGAACTGTTCCTCCAATTTCAGAAACAGCAAGAAGAATTACTTATTAAGCCATTAAGTAAAAAATATCATAATGACAATAATCACAGCATCTTTCCACAAACAATTCTATGGAGATATTCACTTATCTTTCAGACGATGATAAAACATTTGAAGATTTCTATAAAATATACGAACACCTTTTTTACGGTAGACCGTGAGAATTGAAAGAAATTAAGAAAATTGGGAACAACAGAACACAGTAAGTTTTTCGACTATACCTTGGAAACCAAGCAAATTACAAACAATTAATCTTATCTTGGAGTTATTTAGCCAAATATAACTCTATTCTACAAAAGATGGACGTGTTTCAATTTGTCCAAACGAGATGACGAGGATTATCTTTCATTTGCGTCCATTATAAATAAACATTGTGACGACTTTCAATTGTCAGAATTATTAAGCGACGACTTCAAATGCTTAATATTCGCCCGATTTCACTAAAAATGCGGAGATAAAACGTAAAATGCCATTGAGACTAGAAAGTGAACTCATGCAGCAAAACTTGCCAGAAATTGCCAACCGGTAATCAGTGTTAAAAGAGATTCCAGAAATGTTGAGGAATCTAGTGGATCATATATTAGAAGAATTAAGTACAAACCAAAAAAAAAAAAAACACTCCAACTCAACAGCCAGGTTCGAGCTGAAAGAAAATGTTCAGTCCGTAAAAAAAAGAAAAAGAAATGCAACTTTGCGCCAGTTAAGAAAATTAACGAAGAGTTAGACAGGTTATAAAATGCCGGTATACTATCCAAAGTGGTTTCCAGCGAATGGACGGTCACCACTGGATATGTAAGGAAAATCTTCAACCAAATTTGAGTATGTGCGGAGTTTTCGGCGCGGCTCTAAAAGATTACCACTATTCCCTCTTCACATCGATAAATTGAATGGTAATATTATCTTTTCTCAAGTTGGACAGGCGATGCTTGTGGAGGAGGAGTGCAGATAACTCCTATATATCAATACTCACAGGGAGTTATACAAGTTTGATAGGTTGGCATTCGGCCTTAAAATCGCAATTGCTATATACAGCATGTCATGGACATCATGGTAGGCGGCCTGGGCTTAAAGTGTTACTACCTAAATTATGTTTTTATAGAAAGCAAATTTATCGACTTTTTTGTCTTCGGTCAGTGGAGGAGAAATCCTTATTGACTGAGAATTTTAATTTTTTTTTACTATTTAGAGTACCCCTTTTTAGGGGGAGCTGGATTTTCCTATTAAAAACCGACCTTGTGCCTAACTCTGCTCTCGTGGGGAGGCAAGTAAGTAGGAGCATTGCAAACAGATATGCGAGGTTTTGGAGAGAATACGGAATTTCTGGGTTCAATATAAAAGAAGCAAACTGCGACTTTTTATGGCGGAAATAAGGTATCTCAGACATATGATTGAAAAGAATGGAATGCGCCGTCATCCAGAGATGGCAGAAGCTATAAAAATATACTTTCCACAAGAAATATCACCAAACTCCAAAGTTTTCTTGGTCTAGCTAATTATTATGACGTACAGGGTGGAACGATAAAATTTTCGCCCGAGATAAAACGACATGATTCCATTCCTGTTTGATGAAAACCAGTTTTCTTTTTTTGTTGCAGACTATCTACTAGTTGGTCAGTACTATACACATCCATAAGAGAGATAGGAACCTTCTATGCTGCCTGAAAGTTGCCCAAATGTTCAACGACCGAGATCGGATATACACTGCTGTACAACTCATGTTCTCTACCAATCCAAGTTATGACCACCTAATGCATTGCTGGATTACCACAAATAACAGGGACGTGGCCAGGGTGATGGAAACAAAGATTCCGGCCACGACTATGGTCTTTAGTGCAGTTTCAGTGAGGGCCATATCATGCCATCTCATATCTCGGAAGTCGGCTCAAAGTCAACAAAGTGTACCTGGATATGCTGAAGAGTGCGGTGATCCCCTGGTGCAATCAGATAGTTGTTGGCAGACACTGAGTGTGGCAATAGGATTCTCGGTGCTGGCCCACAAGCCCGAAGAGACCCAGGGTTGGCTTGAGAAGGACAGCTACGATTATGTACCTTTCTCTCACTGGCCTCTCCTCCTTCCCCGATCTGAACTCGCTGGACTACTTTCGTCGAGAACACCAGCAACATGACCTCCCAAAACACCAAAGCAAGCCTGATCTCCGCCATTTGCCGAGTGTTCGCCGAGCTCCCGCTGACGCTTGTATAAAAGGCTGGCTCCCAGTTCCGGACTAGTATCATGGCGGTGATTGAGGCTTAAAGCGGCTTCATTGAATAGATGTATTACTAAGTATACATAAAGAATCTGCATAAACTGTGCTTTTGAATGAATTACTGAAAAAAAAATAAATAAAAGGTCGAATTGAACAACTGAGTGTCAAACAGATTTGAAAAACAAAAAACAAAAACAAAACAAAACAAAATAAAAAACAAACAAAAAGACGATTTTTACATTAGAATTATTTTTTAACTCAATCCCACCCAAAATTAGATATCATTCTTGACTACAGTAATAGTTCGTATGGCATCGGAGCGTTCATATTACATGTTATGTTTGACGAAGCGAAAAATACTTATTGTACACGCTTCGAGAGTGTTACTTCTAGCAGAAAAGGCGTACGTCCAAATGAAAAAAAAAATATAGTTGTTAGTATTTCGAGGTTAAGAAATTTCATAGAATCTGCATGGAAGATTTTCAACCCGTAGACGCATAATTATTTAAAATATTTAATTTGAAAAGGGAATTACCAGTTTACACAGCAAATAAACTTTTGAGAGGGGCTACCATCTTTCTTAGCTTTAATTTTAAACTGGAGTATTTAACTGGAGTATTTAACTGGAGTATTTAACTAGAACTGGACATACAGAATGTCTATCCAGACTAATCGCTGATAATAGTCAACCACTAAGAAGACCCCATGATAGCAGCTCCACGGTCAGACTGCGAAATAAAGTCAATAATAGCAAATATTGTCCGAGATCTACCTGTAATACTATCGCAAAAAATTTAAAAAATAAATCAAGCGCTTGAAGATGATTTTATTTGCGGATTAAAAAAAAAATTACAACAAAAGATAACAGCGTTTCGGGGGTCTACTCACTATGCGACAAATTTTTTTATTATATAGGGAAAGAATGGTAATTCCGAAAAAATTACAAAAATGTATCTTAAAAGATTTCTGCAGAAGAAAGTCAGATAAAAATCGTATGGAATCTTTCATATAAAGTCATGTCCACTGCCCGGTGATAGATAGGGAAATAATAGAAATAATTAATACATGTAGAGGATACGTCTTGTCGGCCAAAGCATTAGCTATCACTTTTATACCCTAGCTGAAAACAAACCAGCCACGATCACATATGCATATTTACTTTGCTGACCCGCTGGATGAGCATTACTGCACTATCCTGGTAGATAATTACTTTAAATGACTGGAGGTCCTCCGGTGCAAAATACCGGCAACAGCTGTAACATGAAATGCTTGCAAAATGTTTTAAGTGACAATGGCATAGAGTTTATATCGGCAGAATTTAAAAAATATGTCGACACTTTCCAGTTAAGCACATAACAACGTCATAATACCACCCGAATTCTAATGGCCAAGCAGAGAGGTTTGTAGATAGTCTGAAAACAGTACTCAAAAAACCCTAAGGACCACCTATCGATAGGGCATTACAGCAGTTCTTACAAGTTTATAGCATAACGCTAAACCCGATTACACACCATCAACTGACTCACCAGCAGAAAATATATTTGCCAGAAAAGTGAGATCTGTGTTCGACAAATTAATTCTCAAACATTCAAGAACAGGGCACACTGAAAAAATGACAAAATGATTTATCCCAGAATATTTTTTTCCAATAGAATATCCATACTGGGAGGAATTAGGAGGATCAGCCGAATAAATGGTGTACATAATACAAGGAAAAAGACACGTGCATAAGAGAAGTATTAACCAATTAAAAATGGCATAAATGGATCCCATCAACATCTAGGATGAAGTGAAAGAACAGATCGCTATCATCTCCGAGACGTTTGACCTCGAGACTATCCTTAGCATACTTCGGAACAACAAAGATCGAGAAAGAAGAAATTTATCAAACCTTTAACAATAAATTCTGATAAGAGAAGTATAATGTGGCTGTTACTTTTTAACTTATTGTCATATTTCAAACCTCTAGGACCCGCACGTTGTCTGATATCGTTGCAAAGAAACAAACAAATAAAAAAGGGCAGAAATAAAAGTCCGACTCGGAATTTTTTAAAATGAAATGCCTTTATTCGTGGTTCTTCCAAAACAACGCAATTAATTATCTTTCAAAGGTCTTTTTACAACGTTTTACAACGGTATGCAATATAACAATTGCTTTTTAAAGTGTCTGTTCCCACCACTTGACGCCGGCCTTAGCCAGCGCTTTCTTACCCTCGACTTCACACGTCCATCTTCTCTCACTCGACCACATGGTGTACCTTCTTCTTCTTCTTCTTCTTCTTCTTCTTCTTCTTCTTCTTCTTCTTCTTCTTCCGTGACATCAGCGCGTGCACACTTGCTTTATTTGCATATGTGCTAAGACGGCTACTGCTGCTTATATTCTCGTTAGTCAGCTATGCTATAACTTCTGCTGATTTTTTCATACGCGGCTATAGTACTATATTACCATAAGAGCATATCGAGTAGAAAAGTCACATGCGAGTGACTGACTCAGAGCGAGGCGAGAGAAAGTACTCTCCTTATCCGGATTATTAATGTACTATGTTTTACCAAGAATATTCTGTTCAGCTTGATAGTCATTTCACTTTTGCATATCTATGATTACAGCAGAATCAAAATCTCACTTTTTAACTTTTCAGGTTCCTAGATTTCCTCTATGCTTCCTGCTTCTCTGACTATACTGACATGCAGAAGTTTAAATGTGATGTAAATCGACATCTCGCTAATCTCCTTAATTATTCCCATGTGGATATGGTTTCCAAATAATACGTCCAAGTGGCAATGTGCTTTGGTTAGAGCGAACCAGAGTAAAAAACAAAAAAAATCTGTTTAAGACTTAAGCATGACATATAAACGAAAATGTTATTTACAACTTAAGCATGAGAAACATATGAAGATGTTGTTTTAACTCGAGCGTGACAGACTGGCGAAAATTTTATTTCAAGCTTAAGCATAACAGACAGACGAAAATTTTATTTCAAACTTAAGCATGACAGACTGAAGAAAAATTTATTTAAAACAGACGAAAATTTTATTTAAAACAGACGAAAATGTTATTTCAAACTTAAGCATGACAGACTGAGAAAAATTATATTTCAAACTTAGACTCACGAGAATGGTATTCAAGCTTCAGGTTAAAATAATGTTTTATCTGTTAAACGCGCAGATTAAATGGACGCAAAGTAAGACTATTCGTTATTGTTTCCCTTGGCAACAGCCTCCCCCATCCTCCATTAAAAGCCTTTTTGTGTGCTATGTAAGATTGAAATTAGACCAAAATGTCATGTTGACCTTGTTGAGCTTTCATAAAGACTTCGTTCCTTCACCGGCGTTTTGCTCGAACGACTCCCAGGGTCAATATCTCCGCCACTCTCACTTTCGCTCACCCCCTTTATCTCTTACCCGCCTCCTTTATTTCTTTACCTTCCCATCCCCCTTTTGAGAATTTGGAAATTCTCAGCCTTTTTTCAAAAGAATCCCCCACTCCTGCTGATTTCGGTCTGTGAGCATTTTATAAGTGACTAAACCGCGGCTTGATTTTTTTCCCGTTTGGATACAAATCTCCTTCGCCAAGTTAAAAATATTGTGATAAATATAGATTTCGTGGTTGCAAACACGTTGAATGAGTTAAAAATATATACAGAAATAAACAACAACAACAACAACAACAACTGCTTCCGTTTGGATTCAACATTTTTATTTTTTATATATCTGCCAATATTTTTCTTCTTTTTTTTAATGAATGATACGCTTAACTTGGTATACATAGTTTCAACTTCCCATCAACTGGGTATTATCCGATTCTATTAATTCTGTCGTTTTAATGGTACCACTCCCGTCTCCGTAGCTCTCCAACGTTTGGAGTTTAAAAAAAATAGGAGGTTTTACTTTGAAACGAGCATCGTATGTTACAATTACCTTCTAAAATGTGCATAAAATGACAAGAAAATGGCGAACCTTACAAATATGTTTTCGAATTATGGACTTACGAGGAAATGATTGAAGACATTTATTTTAACCAAGCATTTATCTCTATATGAAGTTAGGTATGTCTGTATGTTCACACATTTGTACGAGAGGCGTTCAAGAAGTAATGCCTCCTATTCTTTTATTGCATCCAAATATATCAGAGGGGGCTGAAAATTGCATTGTTATGATGACTGAACTTATGCATTCATGACTTGAAAGTTTTATATCTCTTTTGAAAATATCAACTGTGAGACTCTATTGAAAAAAAAATTGTCGCGTCATTGACTTTCTGGCAAAAATACATTAAGAGTGGTGGTAACTATGTAGAAAAATAAATTCTGGAGCACAAAAACGCCTGTCGTTTTAATGGTATCACCCCGTCTTCGTAGCTCTCCAACGTTTGGAGTTTAAAAAAATAGGAGGTTTTAGTTTGAAACGAGCCTCGTATTTACTTTCTTAATTTGAGTTGATTTAGAATTGTTTTCTTCTTTTTAAATTAAGTTGTGAACTAACTAGATTTTTGTAAACTAATTTGAAATTTAATTCATCCACGCCAAGTTAGCATGAATAATTTAGAGGTTACAATTACCTTCTAAAATGTGCTGTAAATGTTTAAATTATACGTGATTGCTCGGATTATTTGGCTTTTCCAAACTACTATTCTTTTCTTGGGTGTTATTCTTGCAATGTTTCGGCCAATGTAACGACTGACCTTCACGATGTGCATCCTGTTGGACTCGAGAATCTTTCTATTATACATGATCTATTATATATTAAAGACAACAGGATAGTCTTTTAGGCGTACTGGCTTAATTTCTAGTGTTTCCATGAAACTGCAAGTATCGATAAACTATTGAACTAATGTACAATGCTATTGAAACAGCAGAGAGGATATTAGAAAATAAATATTTAAAACAATAACAGATTTTAAATTTGAGGTAGGACAAATATTTCAAAGCCAGTTAAAATATGTATAATAAACTAATGTAATTGTAACAAACAGAAAACATTAAAAACAATAACAGTTTAGAATTTAGTTCAGCAACAAATGTTAGAATAATGTCTACAATTAACAAAAAGTAAGCGTGACGTAAACATGACCGACGGTTTTGTTATATCTACAGTTTTTCCAGATCGGAAAAGAGAGTTAGTTTTCGGGAAAGTTCTCGTTGGACATTTTAAAAGATGTATAAACCAAGAGAAACGTTTGCAAACTCCGAGACGCCAAATATCAAAAAAATATAGTTGTATAAAATATAACTTGTTGTCATAAGGTTTTCTTCGGAGTAAAGTATCTTCGTTAACAGCGTTTCAGCCACCAGAAGAATTAGAATCGATAAAAAGGTATGTCGCTATTTGTCTACGAGAATATGTCTGATGTGTAAGCAGCACACACACACACACACACACACACACACACACACACACACACACACACACACACACACACACACACACACACACACACACACACACACACGAACCCGCAATGTATGTTACACGAATTATTGAACACTGTATACACACTGCCGATAACAACTATACATTTACATAAACACGTTTCTATATAAATATACAATACGGTCCGTGTATTTATACATATATTACAGAGAATATACACATATTAAGCGATATGGTCCGTGTAACAATATAATCATGTACAATATATTTTGCATATACAAATGAATAAACATTTAGCATATATATATATATATATATATATATATATATATATCGTTTTATATACATTATATAGGTTTAGCTGTATATATATATATATATATATATATATATATATATATATATATATATATATATATTGTTATATAATCCTAGGAATAGATAATGTGTTTTAAAGAGAAAGCTTTAAATTTAACTTATTTTGGCCGACGAAGAATGCATCTAGCCTTTTCTTTTTGTTCTAGTTGAATTGTCACCGAAGATAACGGTGAGAAAGAGAGAGTGTAGGAAGAGAGAGAGAGAGAGAGGAGGAGGAGGAAAGAATTGAATTAAAGATTCAACAGATATTCACACCTCCCATCCTCTTCAGTATGAGTCAGCGATTTGGCGAGGTCATCCAGTCAACACACTTTATGACCCGCTTGTTTTCGGGTTTCTTAGCATAATAAAGTGAACGAGAAAAAAAAAGGATAAGAAAAGTATGGAGGAGAGAGAGAGGAAGAGAGAGAGAGAGAGAGGAAGAGAGAGAGAGAGAGGGGAGAGAGAGAAAGAGAGAGAGAGAGAGAGATTTTCAAGAGACTCCGAGCGGACGTATAAAATTTCCACCCAACAACGACAGAAAAAAAAGAAACGACTTAACACCGTCAAAGGAGGTAATGCCGGGGAGGAATTCTACATTAACAGCGAACGAAAGGAGATAACGCCGACCATAAAATGACGAGGAAATGGCGAACCTTACAAATATGTTTTCGAAGTATAGACTCACGAAGAAATGATTGTTGAAGACATCTATTTTAACCAACTGCCCAAAAGACCCCCACCCCCCAAAAAAAACAAAAAAACAAGGAACCTGAACAACAGACTGGCGAAAAAGCCTCACGTAAGGAACAAATATAAACTGTAAGTCCTCTTCCTAAATGTCTCTTTTATGCGACATATCGGCGACTCGTTTATTTTGCCATTGTTTTTCATTGATGTATTTTCCATCGGCATTTTTGGACACTAGCATGATTTGTTTTTCTATTGTTGTTTAATTAATTACTTTTTTCACACACCTCTTTCTTAGCCTTTTATTTTCTCCGTAATAAAGTTGACTTAAAATTAAAGACCGCGTTACCTTCGTTTTCTCTCACTGTATTTTGTGTCTATTTTATTTTATTTTATTTCACTGGTTTGAGAATTCCCCTCGCCTCTTGTTCGATATACTGCATGCATTCGTACCCGAGGACCAAAAATATATTTTTCTTTTTTCTTTTTGTTGCGTAATCCTCCTTCGTTGTTCCCTACGGAGGGACATTCGTAACAATATATATATATATATATATATATATATATATATATATATATATATATATATATATATATATATATATATATATGTTTCGGCTAACAAAGAAATTTTTGAAGCAAACAAAACATTATACAATAGAGCACTAGAGATAAGCGAATAAAGTGAAAAACTCACATATATTAAGAAGAAAAATAAAAATAAAAATAAATCTAAGAACAGAGGCCGGGAAATAATATGGTTTAATCCCCCTTTATGCCAACTATCCAACATAAACATAAGGAAAGTATTTTTGAACCTAATAGATAAGCATTTTACCATAAATAATCCACTTAGGAAGATATTTAATAGAAAAACCATTAAAATAAGTTGCTCGTGCACTAAAAACAGGGACAGACTAATTAGCACTCATAATAGTAAAATATTAAACAACTCTAATAAAAATAAGGTTACAGTAGACAAATGTAACTGCCAAGTGAAAAATAACTGCCCACTGGACGGTAATTGTAAAGTTGAGTGCGTGATTTATAAGGCCACGATCCACCCAGAAGATAATAACAGGGACAAAAAAGTTTACTTCGGTATCTCCGCCGGAGACTTGAAACAGCGTTTTTATGACCATAAACATTCTTTCAATAACCCGGAACTTAAGAACAAAACCGAGTTAGCTAAACAATGGTGGTTATTAAAAAATGAGAACCGATCCCCAGTAGTTTCATGGTCAATCCTATGTTATTCGGATTTTTCAAACGGCTTTAGGCAGAGATGCAGTTTATTCCTCGAGGAAAAAATAAGAATCCTGAAGTACGAACACAATAATCTCTTAAATAAACGAGATGAACTGATGGCCAGATGTAGACATAAATGTAAATTTAAAATAACCAATAACTCCAGATCCGACGAACAGATAATTCTATAACGGTAAAGAGACCGAATTTAATACCACTAGATTATTTACGATAAACCCTCCCACCCCACCCCACTGACAATTATAGTGCTGTCCGGTATATACTCGGTATTAACGACTTGATGACATTTGTTGTCCGAAATCTAAGTTGGGTGTACTTATTCCGAAGTGCCTGTTTATACAAATTACTTATAAATAAATGAGATAGCTTTAAGAAAACAATTTTTCTCTGCAGATAATACATTAGTTATTAAACTGATTTAAGTCAAAAAGATCAAATACTACCACTAGACATTATTAGATTTAATATAAATTAACACAAAACTTTAAAATAATAACTATTTTATTTCTTTATGCGTGCATGAAAGTACTTTTGTGTACGGAATGAATAAAAGTATATATTAACCGAAACTATATACGTCCTATGGAATTGGGGGCGACTAATAATGCAATTTTCTGCATCTTAATCAATTAGGAAGTGAAATATTAGTGAGAAAAATTATAACGACCGCTATAATCACCAATAAAATTAATTACATAAAAATATATAAAATATTAACTACATAAGACTCAATTTTTTGAATTCATCGTAATATATTACAAATACAATATTTAAATGTATTATAAGATAATATTTATTTCTAACTAATTGTAACATGATAACATACAGATAGTTTTAAAACTTTGTATATAAACTTTTTTTATTCATCTTTTAATAGACTTACTTTCCATGACTCAATTAACTCTATGACGCGCGTATAATCTCCATTTTCTTTCCCTTCTCTTTCTCAGAGATTCCAGACTAATGAAACCATATGACAGGCAGCGGATGGTCACTCTCTTCTTTTTTCTTTCTTCTTCTTTCCCTTACGCGCAGTTTATTTCCTTCTCTCTATATCCGTATATTTCTCCCTCTTCTTCCTAGGTTAGTAAACGCGTGTCAAGCCATTTACGTGTAAGAACGTGCATATTTAGGGGCACGTGTGTGTGTGTGTGTTGCGTGTGTGTGTGTGTGTGTTGCGTGTGTGTGTGTGTGTCTGTTGTTACGTCGAGCTACCGGACAGCCGTTATAAGTGTTATAATGTTCTTGTTGTTGTTGTTGTTTTTTTTAATCCCTCCCAACCTCTCTATAAAATGTATTAAGTGGATTGCTACTACCACCCCCTCTGGTTTTTTTTTCAGTATCAAAAATGTAATTGTCTAGTTTAGATGCTTGAAAATACCATAAGGTTGAAATAAATTATTTATCGACAATTATGTAATTTCCGTGTTATATATATATATATATATATATATATATATATATATATATATATATATATATATATATCAAAACATTGTTAATTCACTGTCCACATAGTAGCAGCCGTATAGCGCAATGGTTAAAAGCTCCGACTGTCATTTAAGCGACCGGGTTTCGATCCTGGCTTGAGGTAGTTGCTTGTCTAGTCGCACTGATGAGCTGTGAAACAGCGAAACAGTACTAGATAATTATATATATATATATGTATGTGTGTGTGTGTGTGTGTGTGTTGTTTTACATACACATTTTTAACATTTCTCGGGAATCTGCATGGAATTTCGAACGAAAAACATTATTTAATCCATGCTCTCGTTCCGCTAGCCACGACCAAGTCGATGTCCTAAGTAATTTGCAATTATATTTCGAGTGTTGCCCGTACTAAGGATTAAACTTTCAAGTGTAACTTTTACAAATGAATTTACAAAGTACTTTATCCACTACGCCACGAGTCTTTGCGGATTCTCGAGTCTTGTAGGAAGATTCCCCAGTTAGAGAAGATACACCTAAAGAAGGTCGGAGGTTACATCGACCAAAACGTTGTCAAAATAACACTGAAGATGAGAACAGATATCATGAGTTCTAGCCATGTCGTTTTTATTTTTGGTTATTTATACACTAATATTGTGACGGAAAGAATAAGTCCGCTCTTTTACTCTGCGAAAATATAAACTCGCATTAATTGATCTTGTATGTAATTAATCGTTTTCAGTCAGCATAGATTAGCCCGCAAGAGGATTGCCGTGTTATTTATAAGAAATAAAAAATGGCATCCGAAATCTTGTTTATTTTATTTAATTACTAGCGAGGGGGTGCCCGGTCGTAAAATACGCTTAAATATGGTATTTTAATTTGTCCAGATTTCGTATATATTATTATAGAAACTTGATTTCAAAAGTAAAAAAAATATTTAGGTGCCATCAGCTAGAATCGCAACCGAAACTGTAGCATTCAAAGCTGGTGACGTTACCACTGTATCAAATTGACGCGCATATAAACCGATGTAAAGTTAAAAATTAAAAATAAACTAAGGTGAAGGTACCAAGTGTTTAACGATTTTTAAATTTTTGACCCATTTTTGACCCCTTAAAAACTATTTTAACCGGCTAAAGACTCATAAAAGAACGGTCCCCAAAAATCCGATCATTTGAGGTCCCTAGCGCCGCTCTGCGACTTTTAGTTTCGGAGGAGATAGAGTTTGAAAATAAGGAGACAGACAGATAAACCAACCGACAGACATATCACCATTTATATATTAGATTATATCTAAGCTTCCGGTTGCGAGTTCAAGCTCTTTCAGAAGTACAATTACATTTTTGAAATCCTTAATAAATTAAAGATATCTTTTCAAATTTATTGATGTCATATAAATCTAATATATATTATATTTCTTTTTATCTAGGCACCGCCAAAACTGGGGGGGGGGGGCAGGTCAGTACTTTTTGACGGACCGTCTTTTTAAAAATCTACCAAAAATCAGGTAATTATCCGAACAAAATTTTCAGCGATTGTTAGGAGAAGAATGAACTTTATAACAGTGTACTTATTTTTCATAAACGATATTTATATATATATTTTTTTTGCTTACAAACCCCCCCCTTGTTTTGAAGTGGGAACAAATATGCTTAAAATAATCATCTGAAACTGAACAAAACATATTGTGTTGTTGTAAGGGACAGAATTATAGATTAAAAAAAAAAAAATTGTTTGCATACCTTATTTTGACGTCTGAATATCAGAACTTCGATTGTGTTTAATTATCCCGCTTTTGAGTTTTGAAGTGTGAAATTCGGTGAATATGTTAAGTAAAATAATTAATTTAAGTTAAGCAAAACAAAAAAAAATTTTTTTTAATATTTATACGAAAAAAGCCATTTTAAAATTTTTGATAAATAAATTAACAATTTTTTTTTAGCGAGCCGAATAATGCATGGCCATTATTAAACAGGGCATGCTTTGAATAATCGATACAAAAAAAAAATTCGATAAATATTGTGCCCTTTGTGTTAAAAATAGCATCATTTTTTTCGATCCCGTTTGAAAACGTTTGCCGCCTTTCGACTACGGTGGACCAAACGCGCTGAAATAATTTTTTTTATTCTGCTTTAAATTGCCCCCCCCCATTTTGGGGAGCCTGACCCCCACACACATACACATTAAAAACCAAACTCATACAAATGGTCACCCATCTGGTACTGGCCAGCCTCAGCTTAATAATATATTGAAATTTTCGTCACTGAAAAATAAGTTTTTTTGGCCTGTTTGGTCTTCCATAGTTTTCTTATTATCAAACGAAAACGTAAACAGAGTCGATCTGAACTCTACGTCGACGCGAAATATCTGGTTACCTATATGAATAAGTGGAATTATTTGAAATTCAGGTACTTATATTATAATATTTTTGCATATTCTCTTAGAAAATCATCCTAAATCTTAGTTAGACAATAAATAAATAAATTAATTATTTCAAAAACCCTTTTTTTTTTTAAATATTTAAATACGTTTTTTGTGCAAGACAAAAAATGTCAATTGTTAACTTTTTGGGAAAATTTAACATTTAAAATTTAATTAAAAATAGTAGAAAAAGTTTTACATTATTCTGTTTTCTATATGATAAAATTCAGGGTTTTATCTTTCTGGAAAAAAAAAGTTACTCAGAAATAATGGATTTTAATAAATGTAATTTAGTTTTAAAAAACAACAACAACTTGATTTTGCGGCCATTTTTGGCGGTGCCTATTTTTATCTGTCTGCCTGTCCGTTCTGCTTTTTCTCGGAAACTGCTGAAATTTTGCATGAACCTTTATTATAATAAGATGCAGTGAATTAGATATTATGGTATACGTTCGATGCATAGTTAGGAATTAATAGAAATTGATAGGAATTAGTCACCAGAATACAACATTTACTCTGGAAGTGTTATCGGAAACTATTGGCCGATCTGACTGAAATTTTGCATAGTCCTTTGTTATGATAAGGTGCAACGAAGCAAGTATTATGATATTCGTTCGGTGAACTGTTAATTAACAGAGATTGATAGGGTTAGTATTTAATGCAAAAAATGAGGACAGATTTTTCATTCAAAGTATTTTATATTAAGTAAAAATTTATTGAAATCTAAAACAATTAATCGTGCAAAACAACACAAAACATGAAGAATTATATTTTATTTCGTAATTAAATTATCAGAATGCATTTCCGTTTCTTCATAAACAAGTGAATCCTTTTTAATATTTTATTAATAATAAAGCAAAAAACAATTATTTGTGACCTATTAAAATTTTGAGATAAGTTTCGAAACGTTTAAACTGTTAAACTGTCATTCCTGGGTTTAAAATTCTTGATACATCCTTATGCATTAATAGTTTATTTATATCCAATAAATATACTAACCAGGAAGAGGATTTTTATCCTGGACCCCCAAAATCAACAGAGATTAGACCATTCCTGTAATGATTCGATTCCTGTTGATTTTGCGGTGGCAGTTTAGTTGTGCAGTTCTAGGAGGTTCATCCTCCCATGCATTGCTTTCTCTCTTTAAGAAGAGGTTAGTTTATTGCTAAACGTCTGAGGCGCCTTCACCGGGGAGTGTCGACGGGGCTGCCCAGACATTTTTCAGGTCAGAGTGCCCCTGCTCGATGCCGCTGACTTCTCAATCCCACTTTCTGATCCTGGTGTATAAGTTCTTGCAGTGGGATAGAACTCAACACCATACGTAGCTGGAAATGTAGTATATGGTCTGATGCAACACTTAAGTCAAGTTGTTCTTAGTCAATGGAGACGGAAACCTTTCTGTACTAAGACAATTTTATTTTTGTCTACTTCCAGAGTGCTCCTATTTTGGAAAGCTGGTTTTCCCCAGATTAAAAATGACCTTGTGTCATATTTTGTTTTCATGGGGGAAGCAAATAAATACCTATAAATAGACGAAAACAATATAATTAGTCATAATTTTATAACAGTTTAGTTCAATCATTAATTAAATGAGAACAACTTTCATAATCTTATTTAAACAAAAAAATGGTACAATAAAGTAAAAGACATAGATAAAAAATAACAAAAATGAAAGTAAAAAAAAAACTCCTGGACAACGCCGAGTGTATGAAACTAGTTATATATATATAAATAAGTGCGTAAATATACGCCCTTTTATTCTATTTGTTTGATATCCATCTTACTGTAAGGTACTCAAGAGTTAGCACATCAATGGTGGCGACATTTTGAACGGCATTTCGGTAGAAACGTTTTGCTATTATTTTTTAAGTCATGGGTACATTAGTAATAATTATTGCCAACAACAACGACAAAGAAGACTTAGTGAAGAGGAGGAGGACGAAGAAGAAGAAGAAGAAGAAGAAGAAGAAGAAGAAGAAGAAGAAGCCCTATTACTAATTTCATTTCCACGCTTGAGCATCAGTCTCACTCTGCATGGGCATTCAGTAATCTTGTGAGGTTTGGCAATCGACCAACACACACACACACACACACACACACACACACACACACACACACACACACACACACACACACACACACACACACACACACGCACGCACGCACGCACGCACGTACACACACACGCGCGCGCGAGCGCGCCATTAGATATTTATCCTCATTTTGGATCGGTGTTGTTTGTGTAGGCGTAAATGAAAACTGTAATACAAATCACCGATTGCGACTGATAAAGAGGAGTTGGCCTAGAGATCCTAACTCTTGTGCAAAAAAAGAAAAAAAAAAAAAAAGAAAGAAAAATACATTAAATGCGTTAATAAGAAGAACTCACATTACGCTATGAATATAACATGAAACATGCGCAAAAGTACTGACACACACACACACACACACACACACACTAAATATTACTGACAAATTTAAAATCATTTACTCAAGTCAAAACGAGGAAATCTCTCAAATATCTCAGTCGTCGTCCGGTTGTAAAATATTACGGGCTCTTCTTGATTTCTATCTGGAATATAGTTTACGGAAAAATTTACCAATAAAATAAATAAATAAATAAAAAATAAATATAAATAAATATGTATAAACTAGCATGGATACCCAGCCTTGCTAGGGTCGACATGAAGTTCGGTTTGGCCACACCTGCTATACTAAGAATATTGACCAGATTTTTCATTATTATATGTCAACTACATCGTTACCCCAACAATAATTTCAAAAATAAAAGAACGAATAAAAACACGAAAATGTAACCCCCCACCTCCAGCCTCCGAAAAAAGCAGAAGTACGTGACAAACTCTCCACCAGATATTTCGGCAAAAGGGATACGAAGAGAAGCTATTCTCCGGATATTGAACACCTTTTTATGACTATATTCCAGTTTAAGCGAATTTCTTTTATGCTCCCTCAGTCTAGAAAGATTTTTTATTATGGTTTGTTGCAACGAAAAAATGTAAATAATTCTGTTTCAAAAATACCAAAATAGAATTTGTGTAAACCGACATACACGTTTTTATGTTATAAAAATGATGCGTTATGACTTATTATTGTTAGATGATGAAAGGGCTGTCCCCTTTTCATGTAAGTAAAAAAATAGAGAATTAGTTAAATGTTAAATATGAAATAGGATAGTGAAGGATTCGAACTTGCGAAGCTAGATTTGGAAATGAAAATTCCAATCATAAGTTAAAATAAATACAGAATGTTGTTGAAGTAAGGAGTTACACTTGTTTAGCTTCATATCTGTATATGGAAAAGGAATGTAACAATGAAATTTGTTTCTGTAAAGGAATTTAATCATCAATTGAAATTGTAAACATATTTTGTAAAGATGTTATTTGAAAAATAGGTTACTGAGCTCGGGGTCATGTAAAGTTTGGCAACGTGACGCATGTCATCCAACGTGCTTTATGAGCACATGTTTAATCATGCGATGACGTGACGAGTTCTCAATATAGGTAGAGTTTTTAGATGCAATCTGGGAGTTTGGGAAAAGTCGGAGAGAAGCAGAGAAGTTCAGACCGATTCTCTGTTAGAATCAAGAGACCTTCTAGAAGTGAGAGGGTTTTAGAAATAACCATGTAAAGAAACTTTGAATTCCTCAAGCGAAATCATGGACCGGTCATGAAATAAAGGACGTCATCATCTTTGTGTATCTGCGTCTTCGTGTTGTAATTCAACAGAAAGGGTATTGTCCATTTATATTATAACAACTGTTTGTGAAAATCATCATGTCAAAAATAGGTAAGAAATATATGCATCAATATTTATAGAAACACTCCCGTTCATACAGCACTATCTCTTTCTTTATATATACCTGTTTATGTCTCCAATATGTTATCTCTTATAACATGAACACCTTAAGACATATGAACTTACAACACATGAACACCCCTAAGACTCTAATATCTCACTAAGTCTCTCCTAAGACAAACAACAACAATACAGAATATACGTCATCTTAATACCACCAGTATATAACATATACACATATTTGGTACCTACTAAAAATAACACCCCTACATAACATTATGTTATTAAAAAAAAAAAAAATTAGCAGTTACGATGTCAAAAAAAATGTGAAGAAAAAAACCTGTTAAAAAAACGCAAATGAATTTTTTGTTTTGTTTTTGTTTTAAATAAAGAATCGTAGTTGAATTGAATTGTTTGTTTATTTTAAAATAAAAAATCCAGTCTACCAAAACGTTAATTGCGAAATCACGGAAATTATTTTATTTAAACTGATTCCGAAAATAATGCTTGAAAGTTTGTGTGAATTATTTTTAGTTTGATTAACCGCCGAAAAAGTAGACAAACACAAAAAGAAGAAAGGGAAATAACTCAGAACTCAAATAACTCAAACTGTTTTATAAAAAAAAATCGATGTTGGTAAAAATAAATAAAATGAAATATGTTATCAATATAAATCAAATTTAAATAATAAACTTTAATAGAACGCTTAAAACAATTCTCTCACTATGAACAATAACACACCGCTATTTAATAAATCGATTTTCCTTAATGTAATATGCAATTAAGGTCATCTCTCAATCGTCTATTTTGCACGAATCATACTATATATATAGGATTGAATGAAGCATTAAAGTAATGGACCTTTTGCATATATTAATCAAATTGTGAACAAACAAACAAATAGAAAAACAAACAAACAGACAGGAATACGAATTTATATATATATATAGATATATTCACAAATAAATAAATAAATAAATAAATAGCATTACAGAAAAGTGTATGCATATATATCCCCTCTCTGTTTCTCTCTGTCTTTGCCGTTATATATCTACCTATCTATATAGTGTAAAGAATATCTTTATATCTCTCTATCTCTCTATATCTATCTATCTATCTATCCATCTACTCCTATCTCTCTCTCTCTCTCTCTCTCTCTCTCTATATATATATATATATATATATATATATATATATATATATATATATATATATATATATATATACCAGCAAAAGTACCCGTCGTTGACTGGGCTCAAAAACAGCCCACAGAAAATGGACTCTGATTTATGAAAGTATGATAGGTTATGAAAAGGAAGGGTTGTAAAGAGATAGCTTCGAATTTAGGGGTATCAAAACCAAAGCAAAATATGATGAAAGTAAATATAAAATAGATAAACTCCATAACTTATTATACCATACCTGTTCACACTGAAACCCTTATTACAATATTCTGTGGATCTATATTAAAAAAACCTTGTTAAACTTTGTGAAATATTTCCATTCTATGGAGGTCAGGTGCGAACGAACACCCCATAATTTTATTATACCATATTTCTTCAAACTGAAACATAATTATCAAAGTATACTTACGCAGATAGATATGAAAAGTCTTTATTAAAGTTTGTGCCTATTTTCATTCTATGAAAACCAGGTGCGAACGCAGACCCCACAATTTTATTATACCATCCCTATTTAAGTTAAAACATACTTATCAAAGTATTATGTACATCTATATCAAAAACACTTGTAAACGTTTTTTTTTATTTAAAAATTTTTAATTTCCATACTTTGTGGACCAGGCGCGTACACAGACCCCACAATTTTAATGAATCATCTTTATGCCAGATCAAACATACCGACTCCTGTGTCTCGATACATCTTCTATCATTATATGTGATGAGTTTTCTATAATAGTCAACCATATAGGAGCCTATTCGTGACCAGACACACACACACACACACACACACACACACACACACACACACACACACACACACACACACACACACACACACACAGACGTTCAGCTTTATATTCTAATAGCATTTATGCCGGGCGTTGCCCGGGCGTTTGGAGGGGTATGTTAAAAAAAAAGCGGTCAATTTTTTAAAATCTGACCCCTATTATGACCCCTTAACATTTATTGTTTGGGGCTCAAATCAAGTTATTAAGTTAGATCCATGTCCAAGAAACCTATATTTAAAATTTCAAGTGTGTAGAGCGAAAATTGTCGGAGGAGTTTGGTAGAGTTCTTAAAGGTCAAATCGTTGAACATTGACCCCTTAACAGCCAAATTTCTGGCGGAAAACGATCCCAAAGATTTCCCCAAGTCTCAGTATCCTGTATATCAAATTTCGAGTTTGTAGACTGAAAATGTACAAAGTTATTGCGTAGGGAAATGTACACAGACAGACAGACAGACACGGTCACTTTTATAGATATATAGATAGATATATAGATAGATTAAACAAAAATATATACGTACTAGCATTTCAGCCCGGCGTTGCTCTTGTATTTGGATGTGTCTGTTGAACAAAAAAAAAAGCAAAAAAAAAAATATGTGGTAAGTAGAAAGGCAGGCTCGAACCCGTACCGCTAAGGAGGAAAAGAACGGAGTAAAATGCCTAACGTCTATGCTGTTACGACTACTGCCAAACCAGGAGCGACATTTTTTAAAATTAAGGCTACACAATCTAAAGGAGAGGATAACTTTAAAAAATATCGACGAAAAAAAATGCCCCCCCCCCTGTACAAAAGTACCTAGTTGAAGGGGAAGAAATTAATGTTTTTAGCTAATTCTTCGATATCTGTCGTATGAAAGACCGAACTTTAAAACGATACTGATCTCGGTAAAATCCATCGCCTCTATTGAAAGTTTTAGGCAGATATGCAAATATACATACATACATTTATATATTGGTGACTAAAAATTTTCGACCCAAATCGATGAAAAAGCTTGCCCTATCTCTGAATACATTTTATGTAAATTTTCAAATATTTAGACCAGAAATTGTCTGAGTCATTTAGTAGAGACCACAAACGTGATTTTTTAAAAAAATTTGATCCCTTTTTTTACCCCTTAACATTTATTGTTTTGAGCTCAAATCAAGTTATTAAGTTTGATCCATGTCAAAGGAACCTATATCTTAAATTTCAAGTGTGTAGACCAAAAATAGTCGGAGGAGTTTGATAGAGTTCTCAAAGATCAAATCGTTGAACTTTGACCCCTTAACAGCCTAATTTTTGGCCAAAAAAACGATCACATTGATTTTCCCAAATCTCAGTACCAAGTATATCAAATTTCGAGTCTGTAGACTAAAAATTGACAGAGTTAGTTCGTAGGGAAATGTACACAGACACACACGCAGACAGACAGAGACTTTCACTTCCATAATATATATATATATATATATATATATATATATATATATATATATATATATATATATATATATATAGTCTAAAGAAGATTTTAGTATTTTCCATACAAACAAAAAAAAAAAAAAATAGAAAAAGAAAATGTGTACAGACTTCTAAACTGGGGATGGGAAACTAAATTAAAACAGAAATTTGGGACAAACACAGGGCCAGATGTCTTTTCGGATCGAACTGGAACAATAATATATGATAACAAATTCTACTTAACTTACTCGTAAAACCACAAGAATTTACTTCTCTCTCTTTCTCTCTCTCTCCCTTTCTCTATCTATCAAAAACAAAAACGGAACTTCTATGAACAAAATACCCTTCCATCAAATATCCCATCTGTGGAACAAGAATCGCGGATCTGCTTGCCAACGATCTACATTATGGTCGCATTCAAATCTAATATAAACAAATACTTGTTGAGCGATACTCTTGAATAATCTATTCCTTTTAGGTACGTTCTGATCATTTCTACCAATTATTTCCGGTTCTCTCATGACGGTTTTCATCATCCAACTGATAATCTCTTTAAACTTCATCCTCAAGAGACCCTAGGGCTTTGATAAGTGGTCACCCATCAGTAAAGTACACACACACACACACACACACACACACACACACACACACACACACACACACACACGCACACACAAACGCACACACAAACGCAAACTCTAAAACCAAATCATTTTACCGCAGCTTCACGACATTACTAACTATCAGATCTGATTTATCAGAATAATAAGAGGCGTGGAATTGACGCTGGCTAAACGGTTAACTAACAACGTAGTGCTTAAATTTCGAAACTAGTTAGCTCCACAGACACACTTTCACTTACGGAAGTTGGCAACCATCACACGATCCTTCTCGTATGTGGATGTATTACTAAAACGAATTTTAATGACAAAGATATCAGGGAAACGAATGCCAATAATAATCATCTCATTTATTCGATATTAATGTCTGAGTGAGTGAATAATGATCAACAAACAAAAGACGATACACTTCTGATGATTGGTGATACCGTGAAAGTGTCGTAAAGCATTAATGTAATACCTTCGTTCAGTCTCACGAGATAATGGGCACTCCTGTAAGAGTAGCCGCGTGTGTAATTGTGAGGCAACGGCTGCGCAATTAACAACCACACTTCTCCCGAAT
This sequence comes from Euprymna scolopes, assembly GCF_053919585.1. Taxonomy (NCBI): domain Eukaryota; kingdom Metazoa; phylum Mollusca; class Cephalopoda; order Sepiida; family Sepiolidae; genus Euprymna; species Euprymna scolopes. Next base: position 24,515,634 of record NC_136484.1, on the reverse strand, counting down.
CGGCACTGCTTGGATCAAGTGGCAAGGAAAAGTCAAGATTGAATGGAAATAATACCAATATAAGTGGAGAGCACATACATCACATGAAATTCTAAAATAGTCACCCATTTCAATACTGACCTGGCTCAATGATGCTTAACGTCAGTGATCATACGAGAAGCGGTGTGTAAACGTGATTATGCCGTATATATATATATGTATACATTTTATTGTTTTTTGTTTAGAGACATTTTCAGGCAATGCATCTTATATGAAAGCAAAATTTGCAATGAAAATAGCAGGTTTTCCTTGTCACAGGGACATAACATCAGGAGGTTCCGTGAAATGGTGTGAAAAATGAGATTTCGTTGCATGTAAATAAGACCCAAGAGGGGTGCGGATTCGAGTATGTGTTGAGATATGGGAATGAATGGGAAAGGATGGAGTGCTAAAGATTGAGATAGCGGTAATGGAAGACTAGAAAAAATAGTATTCGTATATGTGTGTGATAGCCGCCGTAAACCTTAAACATACTAGTGTGTATAGGTTCAATCAGCAGGGGAATGTAAATTTGACTTATCAATGCTAAAAGGGGCTTCAGATTTAATCGGAGTTATTCAGTTATAAAAATACTTGTAATTTGACTAGAATTTTTATATGGTCAGAAAATGTTCAATCCACCCCACCACTATCATCCCTACATGAATTAGAGAATGAGTTAAGAGATAAGGAAGAAAAGGAAAAGATGCAGGGAAGAAAAGAAGAAAATAAAAAAAGAAAAGAAAGGGAAAAAGGAAGAATGAAAAGGGAATCCATAAATAATTTATTGGTGATTATTCTAAGGCACGCCTTTCTCCTTTCTACTCGTCCCTCTCTCCACTCTCACTCCCATTTCTCATCATAGATTTTTTTTTACTTATTTACTTTGCTTTACAAGTTGCATAGCAATAGTAATAATAATAATAATAATAATAATAATAATAATAATAATAATAATAATAATAATAATAATAATAAAATCTCAAAATGTATATAATTAATTTATCTCCATACTTAGATATAATCACCTAATTTAATTGTAATAATAATGATCGAAAAAAGAAGGTATGCGGAATAAACACGTTGGTGACTGCGATATTTATGATAATTGATAATGTCAATTTCTAATAATAATTATATTGATTAATAATGGTTGTAATAGTGCGAAGAAAGTGTTTAAAGTAAAATCTAAAAATCTAAACGTAAAGAATAATATATTAAAAAAATAGATGTACACGGCAAAAGATAAAATAAAGCCAAGATATAAAATAAGTTTAGATAATTGATCTGAAGGTATTCACGTATACATATATATGTATATGCAAACACACACACACACACAAACACACACAAATACACACACACACACACACACACATATATATATATATATATATATATATATATAGATAGATAGATAGATAGAAAGATAGATAGAAAGATGTATACATATGCGCTTGCAAACACATACCATCTGTTATTCATTTGGAGTAGATTCAAATAAGAATATTTCACAGTTAGTCTTTAAGTTTATGTTATATAATGGTGCATATTCATTATTGTTTAAATTTACAATGTACTTGGTGGTTGTGAGAGTTTGAAACTAGTCAAAGTTTAGAGTTGGCTATATAAAAGTTATGGTTAAGAGTGATTTAATGTAGTAGAGAAACCTATTAATTTCAAAAGGAACAAAAGTTAAAACTAAAGTTGAAGTTTGGGTTGATTATTAATTACGTTCTATTTGTTTGGGTAAAGTCGTATTAGAAGTGATAGCATTTCTATAGTTTAAGAGTTGAGGCAAGGACAACAACACATACAGATAATCTTAATTTTGCTGAATATTTCTATTAAGAGTAAACATTATTAAAAAATGTTTAAGGGGGAATTAATATGGGATATAACATTCATGTTTATGCCAAATGCCAAAATTTTAGTGGATGAATTGAGGGAAATAGATAAATATTTGGAGTACTCTACTGTTTATATATATATATATATATATATATATATATATATATATATATATATATATATATCGATGCCTCCGTTCAGTCTGGAAAGACAAAGGATATCCCTGTAGGGGCAGTTGCGCGTGTAACCGTGAGGCAAGGGTTGCGCAATGACTAACCACACCTCTCCTAAATCGATACTGGTTGAGTTCAGTGACAACTGGAATTAATGGCGAGATAAGCGGAGAACACATACAGCACCTGGAAGTCTCAAATGGCCACCCATTTAGTACTGACCAGGTTCAACGTTACTTAACTTCGGTGATCCAGCGGAAACCGGTGTGTCAACGTGATTATGCTGTATCTTTATATATATATATATATATATATATATATATATATATATATATATATATATATATATATATATATATATGTGTGTGTGTGTGTGTGTGTGTGTGTGTGTGGTGCGAGAGAGAGAGGGGGAGAGAGAGAGTGTGTGTGTGTGTGTGTGTGTGTGTGTGTGTGTGTATGTGTGTCTGTTTTCTTTACCTAAAACGCTGCACGAACAGGCATTAATTGGAAACTTGCAATGGCAATGCTCGACTAGGAGCGTTTAAGTATAATTATATTCTTTAATGCAGTTTTATTATTTCTCCTTGAAATAATTTCATCTCACATTTACAAATTTTCTCACATAAATAACATCAACGTTCTTCATATTTCAGTTTGGACGCAATCCATTTTTTTTTTTAGTAAACCCAAGGAGTATCCAGTTATTATTTGTATTTGCCATTCTCGTTCATGGCCGCCATGCTAGCCATTGGACGCCCCACCCTATTAGCTTCGATGCAAACATTAAAGAATACTGCATGCCGGGATTGCCAAACGAATTTCACCTCGCATTGGTAAAACCAACACAATTTCACGTTAATTTCTGACATCAATCGCAGCTAAACACCGAAACACCTTTGAGCTAATTTGATTGAATTCGGATGCGCGGTAAATGGCGCGATTTACCCGAGCTCTATAGAAAAACAAAATCTTATTCTAGTTGCGAAACTAGGATAATTTTTGTAGATAAAATGAACAATTAGTGGGTAATTTGATATTAACAAAATCGCTTGATTTACAAGTTGTCTTCAATCAGTTTACAGAGTTTTTTTTGTGTATGGGCACTTTTATTAATAGTTTAGTAGTCTAGTCCCCTTCAAAGTAATCTCCTCCAGCTGCAATGTATTTATTGTATCGTTCCAACAACTTTTGGAAGGCCCCATGGGAGGTCTCTTGTGTGGGCGTGTCAATGACCCCCGTCACAGCCTCTTTCATCTCTTCAATTATTTCATATTAACAGTCTCTTTTTCCCTGAGCTTAGGCAATAACCAAAAGGTTTTCCTTGACCTTAGGGAATAATGAAAGGGTGAGAAACTGTCTTGATGCGCATGACAACATCCTTCTTTTTAATCTTCTCTGAGCACCCTTAGGACAAGCGTTGCGCAAATCTTCAGTTCCCCGCGAATAATTTGCGTAAAGTTCCCACGCTGACCTCAAACTATGCACTTATATTTTCTATAGAAACACAACGATCTTTATCCATCAAATCTATTTGGATAGTCAATTCTGGTGTTTTATCTTCCTTACACCCCCCACATCTTTCATCATCCCACAGACTTCCTGCCTTTCTAGAATCTCCTATGCCACTTATGAACTGGAGCTTGATTTATGGAAGATGGTCCAAAAGCAGTCTGAAGCATTCAATAGTATATGTGGCATTTTCTCCGAATTTAACACAGAATTTTATTACAAATCGTTCTTCTAAAGTGTGTGCACGTTCAGACTGCATTTTTGAAATTCACCAGCTGTGGCAATCAAGCCTCATTAAATCAATTTCTGCTGTAGCTGTTCATTTGAACCTGAAATCATAAAAATTGACCAATCGTCTCATAAGATATATAGCAATAACATACTGAATTTTTAAAAGTCTACAACAATTTTAAATGCCTGTAAAAAGAAGTCTAAAAACTTATGGAAGCAAAGAAAATACCGATATATCAATCAACTAATCGATTACAATAAAATTCTATTTAATAATTGGTCCTGTATATGACCTTAAACTATATCCAATGGTGAGGCCCCAGCTTACGGGCTCATGGGGAGCGTGGAGCCACCCTTTAATTGCACTTGCTTCCAGGTCCACTCTGACCCGGAGTGGTAGTACCTGTTACGGTTCCAACTATGGGTTAAATAGAAACCGACTTAAAAAAAATATACTCTATTAAAAAATTGTTCTTCAAAATCACTGGATTCGGCATTAAATAACCTGAAAAAGGTTGATATGCCGTAAAACAACCAACCAACCAACCAACCAACCAACCAACCAACCAATTATTTATCAATTATTGGATACTTATGCAAAATGTTAGATATTGACCGGGCAACGCCGAAAAAATTTGCTGGTCGAAGATTATTATGATTAATCAAGCCAAAAAGTTTTGTCAGCTAAAATATTTGGAATAATAAAGAAAATATTTAGAATAAATATTTATTTAAATTATTTTAATAATGTTAATTTTAAAATGTTATAATAACAAGTAGGGTTTTCGTCACTTTCAGAAACAAACTCCTAAATTACGAGACGCGGTTCGCTGGCATTATTTTTCAAGAACTAAATTTTATAATTTCTAGAAAAATGAGCCCCCTTAAAATATCCCACAAAAAGTTATGAGACGAAAATCCAACACTTTATCTGTGCCTAAACCTAAACGTAGATTCCATGAACAAAGCTTCTTTCTTAAAATTGCACGACTATGGAATTGTCTAGCCGTTCCATATAAGTTAACAAATTTACCAAATTTCCATTACTAATGCTTACTTGATTGTCCAATTGTCTACTGTACACTCTTTAACCCTTATCCTCGAGTGGCCTCTGGACTTGATAAGTGGTGATGCCTTTGTAAAAACAAGAACACTAGGAAAATATGGTCTGAAATCGGAAAACAAAACAAACAAATAAAATAATATTTCCATTTTATGTAAGGGCACATTATTTCATCTGTAAATCTACGCTGAAATTTCAAACAGTTCGAGGCCTTGCACGCATAAAAAAATGTATCATAATTGAAATTGTATGCCTGTCGATCTGTGAGCAAAACAACACCACTATTATAAGTCACAGTCGCTTGAAGCTTTTACCATTCATTCCAGATTGTTTTATGCTTAAATTTAAATCATCAAAACATAGTTTTAATATTATTTGCATCGTCGACCTATCTGAATGAACCAATGGGAAAATACTTGAAAGTGGAAATTTATGTGATATACGAATTCGCATGTGGCAGCCAGTCAGGGAGATGGAATACAGCGCCTGGTATTTATAGTCACCCATTTTTTACTGGCTATGCTTAACATCGCTTTACTTCGATGATCTAACGGAAACGTGTGTCCTCATGAGACTTATATACATTGCTTCAATATAATTCATATATACAACGAAATCTTGATTCACATAGTATGTATAAATAATTTATATATTTATCTTAAAAAACGTATCCATTAAATGCTTTTGTAGTAGTAGTCATAATTTCATACCTTTTGTATTTTTTTAATTTTTAATAAACGATAATTCCGTGGATAATTCTGTAAGGAAATCACTAAAAAAATAAGTAATTTTAATATTTAATTTCTTTAGATAAATACTTTCCTTAAGTATATTTTTTAATGGAGTAACAACTGTGCCCATTTAAAAATATTCTTCTTTATGAGAACTAATTTAAAATATTATTTCGTTTTAATTTATGTCAGCAGTTTAAATATTAATTCACCAAACATAAAACTATTTTATGAAATAAGACATTATTGAAAGAGATATGAAAATAAGCGTTTATAATGTTTTTGTCTTTGCGTCTAGTTGACTATTGATACAGCTTGAATTATCCTATCCCACGTTGTGTTCTTTGACCAGGGAATGCCTCAAGTTGTTTTTCTCGAGTTGGCCGTCGGATACAGACAAGTGACATAAAAAGAAAACTCACTTAGCTTATGTATGGAACAATTTATACGAAAGGAAAAATTACTGTGGGTATAAAATATTCAACTAGGCTTTCTGCATGCGTTGTCACTGACATTGTAAGTTTTACAGC
>NC_136484.1:24492028-24504528 GCF_053919585.1 Euprymna scolopes | reverse complement strand
ATAAAACATCGATAAAACATAGCATAATATATTGAATACAACCCCGACATTTCCACATTATATGGACTCCCCAAAACACACACGTCGGACATCCTTATGAGCCCCCATAATATCCGACATTGGTAGGGCCGCACACAAAATCCCATAAGTCATATAAATTTTCTAACCTCAATAAAAACCATAAAAAAAAACGCGAGAGATTTACTTGGATATTCTTTTTAAAAACATTTATGTATAAAGAAAGAAAAAAAAACCTATGCACAGCTTAGATGTAATATTATACACGAATGCTCCCATTTACAAATGTTTTAATTTACTCTATATAAACCTAAAAATCAACGTTAACTTGCCGTTTCCTTCCCAAACTGTAATAAAAATTATCAGACTTATCTTTGACATTAATTATTTTCGATGTAATGATAATATCTAAAAGTAAGATTTTACTCTCTCTATGAGTAACCCACTTAGTATAAAAAATAGCCTGCCTCTTCTTAAAATTTCTAAAATCTGACCTTTTCTATTTTAGATGTCCTCATAACATAGCATAATTTAGACATATTGGCGACATTTTAGATTTTTTCCTGAAACACACACACATAGAAAATATTAAAAACAAATTAGACACAGTCGACCCTCCAAACAGAGAATTATCACTCAATACCTTTACAGACATACTTATAATAAAATAAAACAAAATCTTTCCTTCAAAGTTCATCACAAAACTACACACAAAAATGCTTAATTTTTAAATTTATGTGCTAAATAGCAAAATTTTATGACTACCTATGAACATTATTTTGCTAAAAACATTTCCTCTGATGACATGACCATTTATTGAAAATCCATGGATTAAGGAAAAACTTAAATTTTTGTGTTCCTTGTCAAATAATAAATTTGTCGTAGTTTTTTAATTTACTGAATAAAATTCAAAATTATCATATATATATATATATATATATATATATATATATATATATATATATATATATATATGTGTGTGTGTGTGTGTGTGTGTGTCATGTGTGTGTCAAGTTATGTCATATGCTACTGGTACCATTTAACCCAGTATTAGCTGCCTCATGGTCGGGTCACCGGCGACTAAACTGGTTCCCCCACCAAACTTGTTTGGTGAGGAGGGTGGCTAATCTCCCTGAAGGATTAAAAACAAGACCTTCCAAAGGGCGAATGAACTCTTTTTCGAGGTCAACGGCAAACTAGCACCGTGAATGTATGTATGTATGTATGTATGTATGTATGTATGTATGTATGTATCTATGTGTGTGTGTGTATTGGGGTGGAGAGGGCTCCCGTAAGCCGTGGTGAAGGCAACCTTTCTAGGAGAAGCAAATCTCTGAGTTAAAAAAAAACATAAAACGGGAGACCAGTACCCGCATTAAGTTGGTCTGCAGTTTAACTTGTTGCTGGCTATCTTGCTGTAGCTTATTGCTGGATTTCCACATTTTGAACCGAGAGAGAGAGAGAGAGAGAGAGAGAGAGAGAGAGAGAGAGAGAGAGAGAGAGAGAGAGAGAGACTTAGCGGTCGTACAAGCTAAGACTCTGTAACATCATCTGTGTATAGATACTCCCTCAGGCATTTGTCTATTAAAATGGTCATGTGGCGATGAAAGTCATTTTTGGGGCTCATGGACTTTTAAGTGTCTGAGGGAGTGGCATTCGTCTGACAAGACGTTTCAATCATCATATATATATATACATGATATATATATATATATATATATATATATATATGTGTGTATGTGTGTGTGTGTGTGTGTGTGTGTGTTCTTCCTTCTTTCTCCTCTTCCCCCGTGCATGCTCATCATTTTCACTATACACTTATGAAGACCGAAGTATCGGTCCAAAATATGTATTTGTAAAAAATGTTTCGTTTATTTTTTTATAATAATATTTTGCATTCCTGCACGTCACGAGCAGAAAACGAATAAAGTAAAGTTATAAACTTTTATACTCCAACTACACCCACAGCAATTGCTGCCTTCAATAGTTCTTGTCATCTCTCTACGGTTTCTGTGGCATTTTCTTTTCAAATTTAAAACAGAATTTTATTACATATCGTTCTTCTAAAGTGCCCTCACGTACAAATTACACTTTTGAAATTCACCAGCTGTTACAACAAGTCTTTAGTACGGTGTATTCCAATTTCTGCTGCAGCCGTTCATTTGAACCTGAAATCGTAAAAATTGGTCAGTCATCTTAAAAGATGTATAGCAATAACATGGTGAATTTTCGACAATAATTTTAGATACCCGTACAGAAAGTCTGGAAACTTATTGAATGCACCTTGTATGTGTTTTTTTGTAAATGTGTACGTGTCTAGGTGATATGTGTTTAGCTTATTGCCACTTCCGATTCAACCACATCCTTGTTTGATGTTTCTAGACATCCTATTCGAAATTGGACACTCAAACGATTTTCGGTGCAATTCCTGTTTTTGTACTTTGATTCGAGCTTTAGCCATGGTACACAAATGACTCCTGTTTTAATTATCGGAAGTTTCACGGGTTCATGCCTTTTTCATTAGGTGGCGTTGCGTGGCGATAGCCCGGGAGTCAATAATAACTTTTGGCGCCTTTTCTTAATGTTTTGATAATTTTGTGTTTCGTCGTCTGTTACTCGTTTAATCACATTTAAAAAACAATTAGTATCTTATTATCTATTGACAACTCTTCCGTACATCCATCTTGAGGAAAATCAGATCTTTATAGTTTCAAATTACCCCAAATAACTTATTGCTTCTCAATCTCTCTACAGACTGATAATATTAAACCAGCATTGACAGCATACATATGCTAAACAATGTGCATTTAAATAAGTGTTACTAAGGTCGCCATCCGTAGATGATAAAAGAGCGAAAAAAAAAACCCCAAAAAAACTCCCAAATAGCAAAATAAAAATCTTATTTTTATATAAATCATATTATATAGAAAGAGTGGCAGAGTTTAAACTCTCTAATTAAGATTTACTCGCACTTTGCTACAGGGCATAATTTGACAGGACGTTATCAAAAATAGAAATAACGTCGACCTGCGAATGAAAGCCAACAAAACTACGCAATTCGAACTCATCTGTATTAGCATCTTCACGGACATTAGATTTTTATAGTTTTTGATTGCCAAAAATAACAGACCACTTTCGTCCAGCTCAGTTCAGTCGAGTTTTTACCCTCAGTACTAAAGCCAACCAAGTGTCGGCCATTGTTGAGATAACTTGCCTCTATAAACTGTTTTAGATCCTGTGCTGTTTTAGGAGATCCACACTCCTAGATTTTGTTTTCTCATTCTTTGAGAAGAGATTACTCTATCGTTCATGGCCAGAGGCACCACTACCAAAAAATGCCGACCGGACTGTTAAGGTATTTCTTGCAGCCCAATGTTCTTCCTCTAGGGGGCTGGGTTTTCAAATCCCACTTCCCCGACCTTTGTGTCACATCATTCCGCTGTGAAAGGGAGAAACTAACCAACAAAGCAGTAATGATAACGGACATATGTTATGCAATACAGACTTAAATAAATGATGCGGAGACATGTGTTTTGTAAATGATTTAGATAGAAAAATAAAGCACTCGAAAACAGTGTTGAATATATCTTTATATCTATAAAAGTGAAATTGTCTGAGTGTACATGTGTGTATGCATGTGTGTGTGTGCGTGTGTACATTTCCCTACCAAACTACTCTGCCAATTTTCAGTCTACATACTCTAGATTTGACATAAGGGGTATAATTGGTTTTCAGCCAGAAATTTGGCTGTCAAGGGGTCAAAGTTCAACGAGATTGGGGTCAAAGTTTAAAAAATATTGACCTCAGCGGACTCAACCAAATTACTCAGCCAATTTTTGTCTAAATATTTGAAATTTTGCATAAAGTTTATTCAGACATGGGGCAAGCATTTTAGTCGGTTTTTGGCTTAAAATTTGACTGCCAAGGGGTCAAAGTTTAAAACGTTTGACATTTGCGGTGTCTAGCAAACTATTCAGCCGATTTTGGGTCTAAACATTTAAAATTTACATAAACGGTATTAAGACATGCAGCAAGCTTTTTTGGGCGAAAGTTGAAAGAGTTGACTTTTGCAGACTCTACCAAACTCCTCCGCCAAATCTGTGTCTAAACACTTGGAATTTTAGATGTAGATTACCTGGACATGAGTCAAACTTTTTAATATATACTAGTAGTTCAGCTCGGCTTTGCTCGGGTTCTATATACTGTTCATAACTTTATGAGCATATATATATATATATATATATATATATATATATATATATATGTGTGTGTGTGTGTGTGTGTGTGTGTATGTGTGTGTATGTGTGAGTAATTTGGTAGAGACCGCAGAGGTCAATTTTTTAAAAATTAACCCCAATTTTGACCCCTTAACATTTATTGTTTTGGGCTCAAATCAAATTAAAAAGTTTGGTACATGTCTAAGTAACGTACATCTAAAATTTAAAGTGTTTAGACCTAAACTTGGCAGAGGAGTTTGGTAGAGTTTTCAAAAGCTCAAATCGTTGAACTTTGACCCCTTGACAGCCAAATTTCTGGCCGAAATTCGATTACAAAGATTTTCCCAAATCTCAATACCTCTTATGTCAAATCTCGAGTCTGTAGACTGAAAATTGACAGAGTAGTTTCTTAGGGAAGTGTACACACACAGACACACATACAGAGAAATTTTCACTTTTCTAGATATATAGATATACATATGCACATAAAGTTATAAGCAGTACATAAGGCCTGAGGTAAACCGGGTGGAACTCCTGGTGGGAGTATTGGAATATATTATGAAATACAGAAATATAATATGACATATAGGAATATATTATGGAACATAGGAATATAATATAGAATATAGAAATATATTTTTAAATATAGAAATATATTATCAAATATAGGAACATATCAAATATAGGAATATATTATGTAATACGATGGGCGTGCAATAAGTAATGCCCCTGGCCCACTTCCAGTTGTCTGATCTAGCTGAAATTTTGCATGTGCAATGATTTATATCTCTACGGGTTATGTGGAAAATTCTAGCTCTGAACTAATTGTGGTTTCTGTTTTACATGTGTTTGAACTGAGTCACGTGTGAAATAGAGCCTGTTGAATGTCGAGCAGTGATCCGGTTTTTGTATTTGAAAGGACGCACACCACAGGAGACTTTTGATGAAATGAAAGAAACTTATGGTGATAATGCCCCATCATATGACCTTATAAAACGCTGGCATTGTGATTTCAAACATGGCCGGAAGTCTGTGGAAAAAGCTCCCACACCTGGTCGCCCCCCCCTTTTTGCCATTAATGAGGCATCTGTCCGTCAAGTTGAGGCTGCCATTTTTGGAAGATCGGCGAATTACTATTCGCCAAATAGTCCAAGATGTCAAGATTAGTAAAGGGTCTGTGGAAACTATCATTCATGACCATTTGCATATGCATAAGGTTTCTGCCAGATGGATTCCCAGGTTGCTCACACCATTCCAGAAGCGAGAATGCGTCGAGTGCTCGAGGATGAATTTGGAGATGTGCCAAGAAGATGAGTCAAAGTTTTTCAAAACACTAATTACACAGGATAAAACTATGATCACTATGATCCAGAAACTAAAGCCCAGTCAATGCAGTGGAAGCACTTGGACTCATCACCTCCAAAGAAGGCCAGTGTGCAGCCCTTCGCTGGCAAGGTCATGCTCACAGTTTCTGGGACCAGGACGGAGTAGTGATGACAGATTTTCTGGCAAAGGGTACCACAATTACAGGAGCCTATTATGCTTCACTTTTGAGGAAATTAAGGGAAGCTATCTAAATCAAGAGGCGGGGCAAGGTTAGCAAAGGTACCCTCCTTCTGCAGGACAACACTCCGGTCCACAACTCGCATGTCGCCAGACCAGAAGCACGGACGTGTGATTATGAAATCCTTACCTATCCTCCCTACTCTCCTGACCTTGCACCCTCTGACTTTCACCTCTTCCCAGCCATGAAGGACCAACCTGGGGTGTTTTATAAAAACGGTCTACAGAACTGCATCAAACGATGGGAGAAATGCATAACTCTGGGTGGTTCCTATGTAGAGAAAGACTAATAACTGTGCCAAGTTTCGTTGCTCTACTCCTATGGGAAATGGGTCAGGGGCATTACTTATTGCACGCCCCTCGTATATATATATATATATTATATATATATATTGTTTAATATAGGACTATTATATGAAATATATGAATATATTACGAAATATACAAATATATTATGCAAATATAATTAAATTAGTTTGTTTGTTTGTTTGTTGGTTTTACGGCATATCAACCCTTTTCAGGTTATTTAATGCCAACTCCAGTGATTTTGAAGAACAATTTTTAATAGAATATATTTATTTTTTTAAGTCAGTTTCTATTTAACCCATAGTTGGGACCCTAACAGGTACTACCACTCCAGGTCAGAGTGGGCATGGAAGCAAAGGGTGGCTCCACACTCCCCAAAGCCCGCAAGCTGGGCCCTCACCATCGGATATAGTTTAAGGTCATATCCAGGTCCCATAATTAAATTAGTGTCAATATAAATATAGGTATAGCCTATAAAACACCGATTTAAATAACTGACACTAGGAAAAACATCCGTACATACAGAGTCCGCCATAAGTAACTATATATTGACAGCACAAAATTAACTAGCTTAGTTACAACATCAGCTGTTGCCGGTATTACAGCTCATTATATATATATATATATATATATATATATATATATATATATATATATATATATATGTATATATAAAATATATATATATATTATATATATATGTGTGTGTGTGTGTGTGTGTGCGCGTGTGTCCATGCTTTTTCTCTTAATTGCCGTGCATGTTTCTTCCATTTTTTTATTTATTATAGTGAAATAAAATTATATAATCACTAATGACAGACCTTGCATGTTAAATTGAAGCCCAAAACGACAAAAAAAAAAAAAAAGAAAGAGAACTTAACTATTGTGGCTCGAAGGATCACTAAGAAAAAAAAACGGACTTTGTTTAGAAAACGGTATTTATTTACAACAAGACAGAATAAGTAGAGAATAAGAATTGTAGTACTTACGGCCAATATGGCGTACCACACACACACACACACACACACACACATTCACACACACACACACACACACACACACACACACACACACACTACGGGAGTCTGTATCTGTCGGTATATTAATATTAATCTTGTGTAAGGGTGAGTCCCCCCACAACATTAACTTTAACACGTGAAAATATATATCAAACTGGTTAACGTCATGTTCATTATATATAAAAAAACGCATTATGTATAGAAGAATAACATAAATATAAAAACCGTTGTAACTATGTACCTCCGTACTTACCTAAACATTGACGTCGATAGGTGTTGTATTGTTTATTTTAGAAATTGACGTTCAAACTAACCAAATCTTCATTTGTCTCGTTTTCTTTCATCTCCATCCTTGTCACATCGTTCCATGTTTTTATTGGCATTCTTCTGCGAACTGACACGTCAATAATTCTACATCTATTATCCCAAGAATTCTCATCAATTCTTTAAACCTTATTATAATAACGGAGTCTCTTGTTCTGCTCTCAGCTCTCTATACCGTTCAAATTCCGCTGACATTAGATTTGAGTCAGTCTTTAATGTTCACGTTACACAACCATCGTATCATTTTTATAGTAATTCTCTCTATGCTATGCATATCTTCAACACTTAATGGTTAGCAGCTTTCACTGTCATACGTCATCACACTTAGTACACATACTCTTGGTCGATAGTGATAACACTCTGTGCGTTAGTAATGGTAGAAGTTTTCAGAACTTATTCAATCTATTTCTAACTATTGCAACCACACTAGCACCTGTTTCTCTTTGTGCTCCAATTATTACCAAGATAACACAATTTATAAACAACCTTAAATAGCCTGCCATCCAAATATACATTTTTTCATAACTGATATCTCAGCTGTATCTATTTTCTTAGCAATTTTACACAATACAACTGGTTATCATCTCTCAACCTACATGTAATCCCAATGCACTTTTCCCGTACCCATTGCATACACGTACCACAAAAACTGAGTTGGACCTGACTCCAAGCAGACTTCGTGAAATTTCCAACAGAGACTGCCTGTAACAGACCGCGGGCGTGCGTATGCAACTGTATACGTAATGCGAAATGGCGCCACTGTGTGAGAAAAAAGACCATAAAAAGGTTCGAGATCACGTGAGAGAAATGGAACACGTTCGAGATCCCGTTAGAGGCGTGAATGGCGTTCGAGAAGACGATCATGTGAGGGACGTCACGGCGGTAACGAGAGAATGCGGAAATAAATGCCGTTGTAAAACAAAAAAGCAAGTCGAAGTTTTTTTCTATTCTTGGTCTCCTTTGCGACTGAGACTACAACGTGTTGATTCCCGGACAACGTTATGTGACAGTGAAAATCTAAATCTAATCTCCTTGAGAAAATTAAGATTCCTTTTGAACCACTAAATTGGTTTGTTATCATCGGGTTAACCATACTTTTCCACATGTCTTTCGTCGAATATATATATATATATATATATATATATATATATATATATATATATATATATATATATATATATAGAGAGAGAGAGAGAGAGAGAGAGAGAGAACGGATGTGGAAGGACTTGATTACTCAACGTTTCGCCTGATTTATGCGGGCTTTTGCAAGAGGATAATCATCAATGAACATCCCTCTTGAAAAAGCCCGCATAAATCGGGCGAAACGTTAAGTAGTCAGGTCCTTCCATCTCCATTCTATTTTTATATTGTCGGATTTAATCCAGCTTAACAACCATATATATATATATATATATATATATATATATATATATATATATATATATATATATATATATATATGTGTGTGTGTGTGTGTGTGTGTGTGTGTGTGTGTGTATATTATGTGTATTATGTGTGTGTGTGTGTGTATAATTTTGGGCGAGATGTATTTGCAAATAGAGATCTCACTCAGTAAATTCTGCGACGCATACGACATTTTAACAGAAACCGTATTGTTCCTAAAATAGGACTTGGGGACAGTGTTCAAGAAACGCGAAGCGAATCTGAGAAAGATTCGTTGTTCCCAAATCATCAGCAATGAATCTATCAAGATAAAGATCCATTGATACAATATCAATAGAAAAAAAAAAAAATGAAAATTGTGAAAAAGTCATCTTATTGCAAGAATTTGCCAGGAAACTTGTCAGGAATACGTATAAATTAAACAACCATGTCTACCATTGGTTAAAGAAACAACTTCTTTCTTTATGTTGAGAAATCCCATTTAAAATATATAAAATTAGAAAAACAGGTAGTTATTTTGTAGCATAGCGTGGACTGATTTATGTAAATACCGAGTCGTAAGCGAAATGACGTCACTGTAAGGAAAAAGAAACTATGAAAAGGAGAGAACATGTTCGAGAAGCCGATCACGTTAGAGGGGCATATGACGTTCAAGCAGATGATAACGTTGGAGGTGTGGATCATGTCCGAGGAGACGATCTCGTTGGAGGTGTGGAAGACATACCGGGAAGACAATCTCGTTGGAAGTGTAGATGACGTTCGAGAAGACGATCACTTGAGAGGTGCAGATGACGTTTGAGAAGACAATCATGTTGGAGGTGTGAATGACGTTCGAGAAGACGATCACGTTGGAGGTGTGGATGACGTTTGAGAAGACAATCACGTTGGATGTGCAGATGACGTTCGAGAAGACGACCCCGTTCGAGGTGTGGATGACGTTCGCTAAGACAATCTTGTTGGAGGTGTAGATGACGTTCGAGAAGACGATCACGTTAGAGGTGAATATGATGTTCGAGAAGACAATCTCGTTGGAGGTGTAGACGTTCGAGAAGACGATCACGTTAGAGGTGCAGATGACATTCGAGAAGACTATCACGTTGGAGGTGTAGATGACATTCGAGAAGACGATCACTTTAGAGGTGCAGATGACGTTCGAGGAGACGATTACGTTGGACGTGTAGATGACGTTCAAGAAGACAATCTCGTTGGAGGTGTGGATGGCGTTTGAGAAGACAATCTCATTGGAGGTGTGGCTGACGTTCGAGAAGACTATCACGTTAGAGGGGTAGATGACCTTTGAGAAGACGATCACGTTGGAGATGTGGATGATATTAGAGAAGACGATCTCGTTGGAGGTGTGGATGACGTTCTGGAAGAAATCTCGTTGGAAGTGTAGATGACGTTCTAGGAGACGATCACTTTAGAGGTGCAGATGACGTTCGAGAATACTATCACGTTGGAGGTGTGGATGACGTTCGAGAAGACAATCTCGTTGGAGGTGTGGATGACGTTTGAGAAGACGATCATGTTGGAGGTGCAGATGACATTCGAGAAGACGATCACGTTGGAGGTGTGGATGACGTTCGAGAAGACGATCTCATTGGAGGTGTGGCTGACGTTCGAGAAGACTATCACGTTAGAGGGGCAGATGACGTTCGAGAAGACGATCACGTTGGAGATGTGGATGACGTTTTAGAAGACGATCTCGTTAGAGGTGTGGATGACATGCAGGAAGACAATCTCGTTGGAAGTGTAGATGACGTTCGAGAAGACGATCACTTTAGAGGTGCAGATGACGTTCGAAAAGACGATCACGTTAGATGTGTGGATGACGTTCGAGAAAACAATCTCGTTGGAGGTGTGGATGACGTTAAAGAAGACGATCACGTTGGAGACGTGAATCACGTTCGAGAAGACGATC
Source organism: Euprymna scolopes (assembly GCF_053919585.1). Classification (NCBI taxonomy): domain Eukaryota; kingdom Metazoa; phylum Mollusca; class Cephalopoda; order Sepiida; family Sepiolidae; genus Euprymna; species Euprymna scolopes. The sequence goes on along the minus strand of NC_136484.1, from coordinate 24,493,756 downwards.
ATGTGAAATATGTCACAGTGGTAACGAGAGAAGGAGGAAATAAATGTTGTGGTATAAAAAGCGAATTGTATTCTTTGTCTGCTTTGCCATGAGGCTACGTTGCCCATGGCGCAGCAAATAGAGACATTGAATCTCTATGGTTTTAGAGCATTGCTTAAAGATAGAAGCTGGCCAGAGGTATAGTTGGCCAAAGCGTAGTCAAATGACAACAACTATGGAAGACTAATTACTGAGGATACAGTTGAGAGACCTGACGATGGACAGAGGAATAGTTGTGAAGTAACAACTAAAAGATGAGGCTAATATTCCACAAATAAATAAATAAATAAATAAATGTAACAATTAACTAAGATAACGAATCAAGGAATAATAATTAAACAGGTCAGGCTGACACATAAAAATAGCCATTGTTATTACGGGACTACTCGTGACAAATATATAACTTAATAAACAAATAAATATTAAAAAATAATAATCACAAAAGACCCTTCAGATATTAAGTATATATTATATACACATATCTGTGATTTGTTAATTTTAATCAGTAAATATAAATAACTAGCTGTACCCTGCCACGCGTTGCTGTGGTTTAATTTGGTATAATGTGAAAAAAAAAAACCTAAAAAAAGAGAAAATGCATGTTTCTTATATTCTTAGTTCAGCAAACCGCTCCAAAAATAAAAAAAAAGAAGGAAATTAAAAAAAAAATGGTATTCTTGCAGAATTTGACTCGGATACTCGGGAGTTTCCGTCAATCATGGTTGGGCTCGACCAACAATCACTGGATTAAGCTGAGCGTTGCTAAAATGTTAAAAATCTAAATCAAGTTTTTTTGTTGTTTTTTGTATAAAAAAATGTGAGTTTTGAATTAGTATTTGGGTGAAGAGGGTATTATACACAGAATGGAACAATGTTATCAAAAGTTACTTTTCACCTAATTGGAAATTTTTTCAATATTTTTATTTAATGTAAACTGTTTAATCAGCTCGAAAAACATACAGTGTTTATCAGTGTATTTGAAAAAGACAAATGGCGCCGGACTCTCTGTTGAATACATTAAGTTTAGGAAAATGAGTAAAAATTAAAAAAAAAAACTATACAAAATACTGTTAGAAACTCACCGAATATATGTTACCGTGATATAGGCTGACATATATTCGGTGAATTTCTGACAGTATTTTGTATAGGTTTTAAGTTTTAACTCATCTCCTGAGATATATCATGGACTACTGTCACACATACTAGACTACGTTCAATTAACTGCACTGTAATAGTAATCTAAATCTCATCTCTCTCTCTTTCGCTCTGTGTGTGTGTGTATGTATATATATATATATATATATATATATATACATATATAAACTTTTATATATATATATATATATATATATATATATATATATATATATATATATATATATATATATATTTCAATGATTATTACAATGATTTAAACATAATTTTCAATGAAAACCAAAACACGAAATAATGAAATAATGTTAAAAAATAAACATTGTTGGTGACTATCCCCTTATAATATATATATATATATATATATATATATATATATATATATATATATATATATACGCACACACATATATACATACCGTAAGTTATAAAAATATATATAATTCGTCAGGCTTCTCACGAGAATGAAACGCGGAATGTTCTGTGTAGCTTAATTACCATATACATTTTCGTAACTTACTATCTAACTCTACCTAG
>NC_136484.1:24349528-24487028 GCF_053919585.1 Euprymna scolopes | reverse complement strand
TCTGTCTCTGTCTCTGTCTCTCTGTCTCTGTCTGTCTGTCTGTCTCTCTCTCTCTTCAGCTGTCTCTGTATCTTTCTCTCTTTTTCCGGAACCTTTTCTTTATCTTTCGCCTAACTTATTCCTCTCTCCTGTTTTACTGTGTTGAAAAAATGATATTCAGATACTGTAGCTACGCCTTTTAAATGTAATACCGTATTCTCATAGTTATTGCTTCTGGGCACCACCAAATAGAATCAAATGATAACATTCTTGATTTCGGGTGATTCCGTTTCCTTCACATATTTTACAACTAGCAATCGGTGCCCGGCGTTGCCCAGGTGTTTTGAGGTTAATGCTGAGAAAAAAAAACGGTCAATTTTTTAAAACTTTGACCCCTATTATGACCTCTTAACATTTATTGTTTAGGGATCAAGTAAAGTTAATAAGTTAGATCCATGTCCAAGGAATCTATATCTAAAATATCACGTGTTTACTGTTTAGACCCAAAATTGTAGAAGGAGTTTGGTAGAGTTCTCAAAGGTCAAATCGTTGAATATTGACCACTTAATCGCCAAATTTCTGTCGAAAACCTATCACATCGATTTTCCCAAATCTCAGTATCCTGTATATCAAATTTCGAATCTCTAGGCTTAAAATTGACAGAGTTTTGGCGTAGGGAAATGCACACAGACACACAGACACACACAGACACTTATATATATATATATATATATATATATATATATATATATATATATATATATATATATATAAACATGTGTGTGGCATCCGTCAGTCGAAACGACTATGGATCAGCAGCGCCGTATTAAGATGTTGTTATAAACATAAACATCATATATATAAGGATAATAGTACGCCATATATATAACAAAAGACCATTATTTACTCAAGTGAAAGGAAAACCCGGGGGAACTTTACCCAAAAATAAATCTATATTTTTTTGTGTGTAATGATAGTCTTATAAGCGAGTAATTAATAATTCAGCCATCTTGATTCTTAACCAAACAGAAAGTTCAAGTAGGGGGAGTTCCCTTTTTTTTGATAGCGAGGCCAAATTTCGCGAATTTGGCCTTTTTTTTAAAGCAGTTTGGCCTTCAAAATTTCTGTTTGGCCTTTTTCTTCACCGATGAAATCTGGAGACGCAACGGGAATTTTCGGCAAAAAAATGTTGTTACTATGCACATCTATGTAAGGAAATACAATTTGTGGCAAAATTTCAGGAAAAACTAATGGATGGTTATCTCGCAATAGTCCGGACAATTCGCTAAATTATCTCGTCAAAACCTTAAATCTCGAATTTTTGTGCATTTTTTTTTTGGGGGGGGGGGCTAATTTGGCATAATAGTGTCCATTTAATAGTATTATCTTGAAAAAATAAAAAAATAAGAAAAATTACCAAAAAAAACAAACAAGAACAACAAAAGTGTGCCGTATTTTTAAAAGTTTTATTGCGTTGTTTTTATTTGCTTTTTTTATTTCATCGGTGAAGAAAATGGCCAAACAGAAATTTTGAAGGCCAAACTGCTTTAAAAAAAGGCCAAATTCGCGAAATTTGGCCTCGCTATCAAAAAAAAAAAAGGGAAATCCCCCTACTTGAACTTTCTGTTTAATTTCGCTTGTAGCGTTGATTTTTTTCATTTTTCGCTATAAAAAAATAACTACTTGATGAAATTACGTGATTTTTTCTGTAGGAAAACTTTATCCCATGACGAGTACGTACAATATATTTTTTTTAAAAATATTTCCATTTTTTAATGTCAATGGAAAACTGCACAAGTACCCAAACCCGAAATGTAAAGACTACGAGTGGACGCGCGTTTTTTTTTTTTTTAGTTTAGTTTCATAATGGCGGCCGTGATGTCGGAGGTTTGATTGTTAGATTGTAAGTTAGTTTCGTATTTTTGTAATTTGTAAATCGCAAGTTAGGAAAAAATTAAACCCTTCCAAGATGGACAATAAATAAAGCCATAATATTTTATGGTAAAGTTACGAGCCTACGAACCATAGTTTTTTAGATGTGATTATTGAATTAACCAATCAGAAATCGTCTGTGGCACATACATCTCTGTTTTTATAGATATATAGATAGATAGATAGATAGATAGATTATATGTAGAGAAATTATGTTAATAATGAAAATAGTCCAAAGAGATAAAATCTGTTGTGCTTCATATTTATTGATTTCGTACAACGGTCAGTTGAACAAAAAATTCTGTTTCCCTCACTTTCTAAATGTAATACATTAATAGACAATTTTATTGCTTCCTGGCAACACCAAGTAGAACAAAACCACACAGGAGAGTTCACAACATTTTCAAAAGTAAAGTTTGTGTTTTGAAAATCTTTATTCGACGTTTGTTTCTATTACTTGATTCTATCTGTCAATGAGCGTATAAATGCTGCACTTGTAGAATTATTTCGGTTTTAACGTGAAATATGAATCCAACTCATATCCGATCAGCTCTGGTATTAACCTAACGCAATCTTAATGTTTTTTTTAATCCTCGATTTAAGTGATTATCTGACGGAGCTAGGCCAGGAGAATGTGCAAGATATGACATGATTTCTGAACATAATTCCAAGAGATCTTTGGTCAATAGTGCTGCGTGAGGACGAGCATTATCATGATGGAAGATGCCTTCCTTTCTGTTGACCAAAGAAGGTTGTTCTCGTGTCAGCATAGTTAAGAATATTGCAGAAAAATATGAATGATGTTTTAACAATCTTAAAGAAGTTATAAATTAATCATGGTGATGTGTTTAATTAATAAAAATGTGCGTAAAACAAATAACGATCGTTTAAAATGTTCCTTCTACAAACTAAAGAACACGATAATTGACCTTGTGTCTAACTTTGCCTTCTTAGTATTCCCAAATGATTACCCATCTGATACTGACCAGGCTCAACGTTGCTTAACTTCGGTGATCAACGAGTATGTCAATGTGATTATGCCGTACAACAATAAAACAAGAACCTGTTTTCAACGACGACGATACGAGTGCTTAACGGTTTCTATACAAAATCGGTAAATGATTTTGTGTATAACTCTATCTTCTTGGGGGCATACAAATGAATTTTATTCAAACCTATTGCCTAAGACACTGACTGACCGAGCAACAAAGTCTATTATACCAGGATTAATCTAAAATAAATACAAAATGTGAGAGAACGTGAAGGGAAGAGTCTTCAGTTGAACGATTTACCAGCGCATCGAGCCTTGCCACGCGTCAGAAATTTGAATAAAAAGTGATGCTATTCATTTCATTAAAATCCAATACGGACGACGAGACCAATATGGTTTTAATAAATTATTATCACGGGTCCCTCGTACGAAGGTCGTAAATATCAAATACGTATTTATCATTTTTCTGACACAAGCATGTCTCCCCTCCACTTGCACTCGCCGTCCCTCTCCCCTCCGATTTCTATAATTTTCTTTTTTTTATATGTTGGACCTTCTTATTTGCTTGTTTTCCCGCTAGTCACTTCCGGTACGGAAAAAGTGTTCATTATATGTTATTATATGTTGGTTATTTCGTTTCTTGTTATGTCTAATTTTAGAACAGCATTGAGTCTCTTTCTCTCTCTCTCTCTCTCTCTCTCTCTCTCTCTCTCCCTCTCTCTTTTCTCTCTTATACTAGAAGATATACTGGACTTTGCCCCGTAGTAAAATACGCATAAATATTATATTTTAATTAATACAAAATGCTTATTATAAAGAGAAATACTGCAGGTATTTAATGTAACCTTAAATTTCTTTAAAAAATGAAGTAAACAAAAAAAAAACCCCAAAAAACAGAAAGAAACTGAGACGTGTGCATGAGAGTATTATGTTTTTTCCAAACAGTTTTCTTTCTTGCAAAAAAAAAAAAAAAGTACTCGCGTTGAGATAGAAACCAAAACATAAAGGCAATGAGTCAAGCATGATAACCATTAGGCTAGCTTGACACGTTATGGACAGAGTGTTTTCAAACATGGTTATTCTTAACACAGGGAAGCTATCATGTTTCACGACCGTGCATGCATAAAAATCTGACGACTTCTACCATTTTTTAAATTTTGACCCCTTAGCAGCCGTTTCTTCGGATGAAAACGAATTAAAAAGTTTTCCACGTGCTGAATTACCATATACCAAATTTCAAGTCTGTAAGTGGAAAACTCATTGAGTATATAGGTTGAGAAGTGTCCTCACACACATTCTCAATTAATTATCAATCTAAATGTTCTTAAACCAGCTTTTATTCATATTATATATTTTGTATAATTCTGCCCCTTCTCTTCTTTAAGTGTAAAGCATTTAGCTTCGAAATTCTAGTGCTTAAGTGGTTTTTCGTTTCGTTTTTTTTTCCTTAGTGATCTGAAGATATAATAAAGTTATATGTAACCTTTATTCATCATATTTAGTTAATATATATATAATTTTAAAAGTTAATGAATAGAAAAATATTATTTTAATATCTATGTATTTGCAACAAATAACTGAACTATATGTGTGTGTGTGTGTAGACTCATTATTTGTTTTTACATATACATATATATATATATTATATATATGTATATGTAAAAACAAATAATTAGTCTACACACACACACACACATATATATTATATATATATATGTGTGTAAAAACAAATAATTAGTCTACACACACACACACATATAGTTCAGTTATTTGTTGCAAATACATAGATATTAAACTAATATTTTTCTATTCAAACTTTATTCTTTATATACTCAGTTGTGGATATTCGAGAAATTAAAAGAAAAATTTACATATTCCTTTAACAAAGAGACTCTCATTAATTCAGTATTAGATGAGTGGTTTTATTCCACTATTATACTTAGTTTTATTCACACGTATTTTCTACATTAAACATAATTACATAACATTAAGGATGGTAAAGTTGTAGCACGCACTAATGTATATATATATAAGAGCGAAAACTCCTGAATTAAAACGAGGTTATTAAGAGTGCTCAATAAAAAGAGCCGAGTATAGTATTTTTATTTATATATAAAAATATTACATAGTCGCCACACTGAACATGCTAATGCTTTGGACAATTGGTTGGCATGAACCAAAAGTCCTCGTCAGGCGACGTAATAAAACTTATGTGCCAATGAATAATAATACGAATAACCAATCCTCATCTAAAATATTCAAAAACACCAAAAATATTATAAACACAGACACAGACACAGACACACACACAGACACACACACACACAGACACACACACACACACACACACACACACACACACACACACACACACACACACACACACATATATAAAATATTTTTGGTGTTTTTGAATATATATATATATATATATATATATATATATATATATATATATATATATGTATGTGTGTGTGTGTGTGTATAATATGGATAGGAACAAAAATAAAATAAAACTTGTCTCGGTCATGAAAGATTTCTCCTTCACAGAAAAAAATGAAGATACTACACTGTGATCCTGTCCCGAAGATAAATGTTACCAAAGACAAGATAAGTTACTATTCTTTCAACTGTGTTTTAACTTACGCTTTTCTTCACTTCAAAACAAAAGTGGTGTCAGATATATCAGAATGAAAAAAAAATGGTGATCTCCTTACTGTTTATAATCGCTCAAAAATCTAAAAGCAAAGATAATGAAGAAATGTTAGTTTTTTTTGGGGGGGGGGACTTTTTGTTTGGCAAATTTCTCTCTGTATTCTTTGACTGGTTGGAAACTTGAAATAACATTCCTGGAAGAACTAGTAAATTAGCAAAAGAAACATACACTGCATTACACCATACAACTTATGCAATGTTAGAACTGACTAAGTATTACATAAAAGAATTGGACATGCTATATATTTTATCTGGTAAATTTCAAACAGATAACCTCGAGGCAAGGTTTGGCCAGTACCGGCAACTTAGTGGGGATCAATATAATATTTCTATACGCCAATGTTTGAACGTGAGAAAAAACTCAGAATGTTGTGAGCATTAAAACTGAGCCTGCCATTGAATAACCAAACTATTGATTTTAAGAATTTACAAGAAGCTAACTGAGATGAAATGACAACAGAGCAGCAGTGAAATGTTCATAAATTTAACATTGATATAACAGAGAATGATATTAATCAGTGTAAAGAAGTACTTCCAGTTTTTTTTTTATACTTAGCAAGTTATGGCTTTTATGCAGTTAAAAAAATGAATGCATTAGTTGCAAAGATTTAGTATCTGGAAGAGATGCCGCAGAAAATATATCTGAAACAAACAGCTATTTTCAGGCGATTAATAGACCCTTTCTTTGATATCCTAATGATATAACAACACATTTTGTTTTATATAATTATATATTTACTAATAAACTGGTAAAAAAAACTTTCTTTTTCTATTCCACAAAGCAAAGATGATTAGCCATGCACATAACATTGAATGTTGACCCATGTGATGATGATGGTCACAGTATTGAAAAAAAAAATAAAAGAATGATTGTCTGGAGTTCTTCAAATTCTCTTTCAAACAAGTTTTGTATTAAGAAAAATGATAGGGTCAATAAAAATAAATTAATAAGGAAAAGAAATTGCATTATTTGTAGGATTCTGACTATTGTATTCGCCTTGCATACTTATCTCACAACGATTTGGTTGATGTAACCTCCGACCTTCATCAAGAACAGATTTCCGAGTTTGACAAAATACACCTGGTGAACATCGGAAGTTAAATCGGCGGAAACGTCGTGAAATAAACACGCAAGATGAGAACATTAGTTCGAACAATACAAATTATCAATCCTCATCTCTAAAGTTCCAAAACATAACATTCAACCCACATGAAATTTCTCTAAATTAAATAAAAAACATATTTCTGTACTAGTAACTTTTATTGTTTGTTTGCATTTAAATTAGTTGTTTGATTTTAATTTATTTTATTTCAAGTTTTGTATTTTATACTTCGTTTTCAGTCTTAAAATTATTTATCGTTTATTTTTACTTTTAAAATTATTCATCGTTTGTGTTTAATATGTTCTTTAATTGTTCGGTCCCTAAATTCATAATTCAGTTTTATCAGTATTAGACTGTATATTGCTTTAAAATTACGTAATCTTACATAGATGATATTTATATTTTATCTTGTATATAATAAAGGAGACGCAATTTTCTCCCTCTGGATGAAACTACCTTCGGTTGACAACAGCAGATGGCACATAAAAATTACTATGTTTACGTCATTAGCCATTACGTTATCTAGCTATAGACCGCAATTACATACACATTATTTCGTTATATTAAAAAAAATTACATTTAGTCTGAGGAGCGCCATGACCGTCATCGTCCTAACCTAAAGAGGAACTTGCTAAAATCTCACCCTCACTTTACCGACTCCTCTTACGACACCATTCTACACCGAGTTCTTTTATACATTTTCCTACTTTTCTTGGGTGTTAACCGTCATTAACTGACTACAGATTTCCTACACAAATGCATATTCTTACCCCTTACATCCGACACAAATAATAATTTTTCCTTTTGAAATATCCGACGCAGCTGATTGGATGAGAGGTATACATACTCCATTTTCAACATTCGGTTATTCCACCAAATAAAGGAGCAGTTATCAACTATAAAATACGCCGCCACTTTCAGTAGACAATAATCTTACGTTTTATTTATTATTCACGGAATTATTCCGCTTACAAGCTCTGAACTTTTATTATTTATTTGCGAAAATATTACATTAACTAAACATAAATCATTGACGATACATCATGAACAGCTACGCGAAACTACTTCTGTTTATAGTCACTTGGAGGGAGGGAAAGTTAGAGATAGAGAGACACAAAGAGTGGGAGTGAGAGAGACAGAGAGAAATAATCGATTTACAGTATTATTTGGGTAAATCAGGCGTTATAACTGTTACTTCACAACCATTTTCCGTTTCTGTCTAATCGGGAGATGGGGTTCATTATTTACACCGTGTTTGCTGATTTTCGTTTTTTAAAACATCCACTTCAGTGAAGACTCATGCACGTTTAGCCGTCTTCCTTGACTTTTTAAAAATAGAATAATGCATACATTATATCAGTAAGGTCTTCGTGGACGAGCGTATAGGAGCGTTCGCTTTGTAAGCAACAGGTTAAACGTTCACTCTCAGTCAACGGATCGTACACTTTTTTCTTTGGGAATGTTTAAACATTTACGAAGGTTTCTGTGTTTGTACAGTTTTGTTTAATCCAGTTTACATACTTTTACTTGTTTTTTTTTCTTTATTTTTTATATTCCCTTTTCTTTCATTTTTACGTGCCCGTATTTCATTTTTATTAAATTAAATTTTTCATTTTCTACGACATTTTTTATGAGGAAAATCCATACATCAACTTTGTTTTAAAATCTTTAATTTATTGTAATAGACATATTTAAACAAAATGGTTTCGTTTGTGATTACAGAAATTTAAACTTGGAATGGTGCTTAAAACATAACACGCACGAACAAAATGAAAGAAAACAAACATTGTCCTTTGAGTATTTCGTTACCTTTTATTGAAAAATTAACGTGGGTCGTAAAGGGCTTAAAAAAATGAAAAAAATCAGTGTGTGCAGGGTCCACTTTCCTGGTGTCTTACCATTAAAATTTTTTTTTTAAAACCTTCATTTGATTTTCGAGGTGGTTTCTGTTTTTTTTTTGTTTGGGGCTTTATTTTTATTTAAGACTTTTTTTTTTGCATTATGGTGATAAGTGACATAATTGTAATCAACTATTGCAGTAATTAATGAAATACATACTAAAATGATAAATGATAAACACACGGAAGAAGCTTGGAGATGAAATATTTTTAGTAGCAGAGGCCGGTAAGTAACCAGTCAACATTACCACAGCTGTTATTTTTTCCATACCTGTGGGAAACAACATCATCAACAACAACAACAGCAACCGTACTATACGTTTTTCTGAGATGGAAGACACGCTTCCACCGAGCAGCACCGGTTAACGAGTACTGCTAATATTGAATATAGTTTCAGTATTAATCGAACTGTGTCCCTTTCTTTTCTTTATTTTTTTTTTTGAAAGTTTTAATGCTCTTTTTCAAATGGCCCTCATACAGTTTGACAAATCTTACCTACATTGCCTACAGGCATGTTTCAGTTAACAAGCCGTCTTCTTCCTCTCGGTAGCCTCGATTCGACACGTGGCCGGTGGTCAGAAAAGCACGTGCTCGAGACACGTTGGTGACGTCACACCTGACGAAAGTCACACGCAGCCGGAGAAGGAAATGAAAGTCCTTTGTTAAAAGCTGAAACAGCGAGTTGGATTTTCTCTGCTCTTTGCTTTCTACCATTTCTATGCGACGCAGGCTCCATGGCAACAACGGTACAAGCACATAACACGTCCAAAAAATTTAAGAGTGAATATTTGTCCATCTAACCACACCGAGGGGGAGGAACTATGATACGATTAAACTGAATGTCTGTAAATTGCTCTCTCTTTCTCTCTCTTTATCTCTCTCTCTTTATCTCTATCTCTCTTTCTCTCTCTCTCTCTCTCTCTCTATATATATATATATATATATAATATAATTTTATAATATATACAATTACATAATTATAATATAATTTCATAACATATACAATTACCCCAAAGTACGATATATATATATATATATATATATATATATATATATATATATATATATATATATATATATATATATATATATATATATATATAAATAAATAAAATGTATTGAAATATTATATGTATTAAAGTAAGCTAGCCTGAATCCCCCCCTCCAGGAATGAACTCTAAACATTCAGTGTAGCTTACTTGCTATAAATGTATGAAAAGTGAAGGTTTCTGCTTATCTTTATAGCGATAAACATAAGTTCGTACTACTATTAAGCCTACACATGTACTGAACACTATTAAAGTAAATGAATAGAAACATATATAAATAATTCATTGTCTGTCTTTCTGTCCATTCCACGTTTTTTCTTAAACTACTGGACCGATCCGGCTGAATTTTGTATGGACCTTTATTATAATAAGGTGCAGCGAACTAAGTATTATAGTATTAGTTACAATTCTTAGTTTGGGATGAATAAGGATAAATAGTGATGAGTAATCCCAATACCACCTTTACTCTAGAAGATTTCACGGAAACTACTGGGCCGATCCGGCTGAAATTTTGTATGGACTTTTATTATAAGTTGCAGCGAACTAAGTAGCATAGTATCCATTCAATTCTCAGTTTGGGGTGAATAAATATTGATACGTATGAGTAACCACAATACCACCTTTACTCTGGAAGTTTTCCCGAAGACTACTGGTCAGATCTTGCTAAAATTTTTATTTGAACCTGTGATATTATGAGGTGCAGGAAACAAAGTATGATAGTATGCGTTCGATGCACGGTTGGGTATTAATGCAAAAATTAGCAAAAATTGAACCATATTCAAACATAAACTTGGCATAAAGCACTCATTCTAAGTCAACTCAAAGTTATCGTATATTATATTGCTTTATAATAGCAAGTGTATGTACAGGAAATAGTATTTTCTCTCTCGCTCTTTTTCGCTGGGTGCCGGGTGTTATATGTTATTCTGAAAGTTCCTCTCAAGATACTTAGTTAACGTGTCAGAAAGCAATTAAAATGTATTGAATTTACCTGACGAATGTATTCGTTGTAATTTGGATGAAGACGGGAATTGTTTTGATTGGCACGGCAGCTGCCAGTCGAAACTTAGCGAGAATTAAGTACCGGAAGTTGAATTTCATAAAGATCGCTGTATCCTCGATTATCACAAAAATGGATGCCGCTGCCCTATCTCCTAAAACGCTTACGTTAGTTTTTTGTTGATGTTTTTCTCCGAGACAGGTTCTCTCCCGGGATAGACAAAAAACATAAACCGATTTAACACTCATTTTCGTTAACCTAGTGTTTCGCGCTTACTGATTCCCACTAAAAAAAAAAATGGACCGTATTTCCTGCAAGCATCCTAAATTAGGAAAGGTAATAAAATAACCCTGTTATACTGTACCTCTACAAAGCCACTAATCACCCATGCATGGAGTATTGTGTCCATATCTAGACTGGTGCATCTAACACTAGTCTCTCCCTAATGGATAGGGTACAAAAAGAGCCTCCTTATCTAATATGTCCCACTTTGTCAACTAAGCTCTAACCACTGTCCCATCGCCGCAATGTTGCATCTCTGTGCCTGTTTTTATAAAAATTTTAATGGAATGTGCTCTGAGGAAATCGTTGCACTTGTGTGCCTCCTCAACGTACATATCCCCGACAAACCCGTTTAGCAACAAAATCACACCCCTTCACTTTTGAGGTCCCTAAATGTTAGAAAGCTTTCTACTCTCATAGTTTCTTCCCTCGAAAAGCTAGACTTTGTAATTCCCTTTCTGCTACCTGCTTCCCTGACTGTACTGATATGGAGAAGTTTAAATGTAACGTAAACTAACGTCTTGTTTATCTTTCCTAGGCATGATCGCAAATAGTAGCCCTTTACGTTCAAGTGGCGATATTCCTTGTTAGTGGTGAATGGTGGTTAAAAAAAACAACAAAAATAAAACATAATTTTGTTTATTTTATTACTTATGTTCATAATAAATAAGGAATATTATCACTGAAGCATAAGGAACTACTGTGGTATGGAATAGATTTTTAAGGGTCAATATTAAGGGGGGTTGGGTAGAATGATGTTTGTCACATTAAATCACAATACCTGCATCTTGATACGGAAAAGAAACGGGTAAGAGAAAGGGATTCAATGTGCAAGCAGTCGAAGAAGAATATATTATTTGAAAGGGATTTTAACACAAAATAATTATTAGTAAAAATTGAAAACATAAAAAGGTATAGTCAAGCAAAGGAATTCTATGTTTAGCAAAGCTGCTTATATATATATATATATATATATATATATATATATATATATATATATATATATATAGTAAGTTATGTCTGACTATACTTTTATATATATATATATATATATATATATATATAAAGCTGAATGTGTGTGTGTCTGGTCACGAATAGGCTCCTATATGCCTGACTATTTTAAAAAACTGATTACATATAATGATAGAAGATGTATCGAGACACAGAAATGGGTATGTTTGATCTGGCAGAACAGTGGTTTATTAAAATTGTGGGGTCTGTGTTCGCGCCTGGTCCACAAAGTTTGGAAATAAAAAATTAAAAAATTAAAATAACGTTTACAAGTGTTTTTGATATAGATGTACATAAGAATACTTGGTAAGTATGTTTTAACTTAAATAGGGATGGTATAATAAAATTGTGGGGGTCTGCGTTCGCGCCTGGCCTCCATAGAATGGAAATAGGCACAAACTTTGATAAAGACTTTTCATAACTATCTGTGTAAGTATACTTTGATAATTATGTTTCAGTTTGAAGAAATATGGTATAATAAAATTATGGGGTGTTCGTTCGCGCCTGACCTCAATAGAATGCTAATATGTCAAAGTTTAACAAGGTTTTTTTTAATATAGATCCACAGAATATTGTGATAAGTGTTTCAGTGTGAACCGGTATGGTATAATAAATTATGGGGTTTATCTATTTTATTTTTACTTTCATCATATTTTGCTTGGTTTTGATACCCCCAAATTCGAAGCGATCTTATTACAACCCTTCCTTTTCATAACCTATCATACTTTCATAAATCAGAGTCCATTTTCTGTAGGCTGTTTTTACGCCTGTGGAATTGTCTTCCGTTTTCCTGCTTTCCGGCTGACTACAATATGGTTGTATTCAAGTCTAACGTAAATAAGTTCTTGATGAGCCGTTCTATATAAGTTATCAAATTTAACAAATTTTCATTACTAATGATTACTATGTTGTCCAATTTCTACTGTACACTCTTTAACCCTTATCCTTGAGTGGCCTCTTGGCCTTGATAAGTGGTGATGCCTATGTAACCCCCCCCAAAAAAAACCCCAGTCAACCACGGGTACTTTTGCTAGTGTGTGTGTATATATATATATATATATATATATATATATATATATACTCCTTTGTTATATATAGATTGAGGAATTACATTCATTTGCAAAAGATCTAGCTCGTTTGCATATTCTTTTAAACATTTAATTAAATTAATTCCCTATTAGTTTTTTCGGTTTTCTTATGGAATGATCATCTTTAGTTAACAATTACGTGTAATTATATTCATGCAGATGTTCTACATGATTTATACTTGTGTAACATATGCGTATAAATATTACAGTAAACACAAATCTCTTTCGATTATACTAACATTTCAGCCCGGCGTTGCCCGTGTGTTTGGAGGTATATGTTGAGCAAAAAAAAAAAAAAAAACAGTGGTAGTAAGAAGTCAGGCTCGAACCCGTACCGCGAAGGAGGAAAAGAATGGGGGAAAAACGTGACGTCTTTGCTGTTACGACCACCGCCAAACTGGAAGTGACGTAGGTTTAAATTAAGGCTAGACAATCGAAAAAAGAGAATGACTTTCGACCTTATCGGCGACGCAAACGACCCCTCCCTGTAGAAAAGTGCCCAGTTGAAGGTGAAGAAATTAATGTTTTTAACCAATATTTCGATATTTGTCATCTGAAAGGTCGAGCTTAAAAACGATACTGATCTTGTGAAAATCCGTCGCCTCTGTCAAAGGTTTTAGGCAGGCATGCAAACAAACATACATAGATTTATATGTTGGTAGCTCAAATTTTCGACCCAAACCGATTAAAAAGCTTGTCCTATCTCTGAATACCCTTTATATAAAATTTCAAATGTTTAGACCAGAAATTGTCTGAGTAATTTAGTAGAGATCAGCGGTCAATTTTATTTAACTTTGTTCCCTATTATGACCCCTTAACATTTATTATTTTTGGCTCAAATCAAGTTATTAAGTTAGATTCATGTCCAAGGGACCTATATCTAAAATTTCAATTGTTTATACCCAAAATTGGCGGTGGAATTTGGTAGAGTTCTCAAAGGTCAACTCGTTGAACGTTGACTCCTTAACAACCAAATTTCTCGCCAGGAACGGATTACAAAGATTTTCCCAAATCTCACTACTCTGTATATCAAATTTTGAGTCTGTAGACTGAAAATCGACAGAGTTATTCTGTAGGGAAATGTACACAGACAGACAGACAGACACACACACACACACACACACACACACACACACACACACACACACACACACACACACACACACACACACACACACAGACAGATAATTTCACCTTTATCGATGTACTAGTATGTGTGGCCGGCCTTGCCCGGGTGTTCGGAGGTGTATGCTGAGCAAAAAAAAAAAAAAAAAAAAAAAAAATCGTATATTTTTTAAACTTTGACCCCTATTATCACCCCTTAACATTTACTGTTTGGGGTTCAAATTGAATTATTAAGATGGATCCATGTTCAAGGAACCAATATTTAAAATTTCAAGTGTTTAGATCCCATATTGTCGGAGGAGTTTGGTAGAGTTCTCAAAGGTCAAATCGTTGAACTTTGACCCCTTAACAGCCAAATTTCTGGCCGAAAACCAATCAAATCGATTTTTTACCAAATACACTGTATATCAAATTTCGAGTCTGTAGACTAAAAATTGACAGAGTTATTGCTTAGCGAAATGTACACAGACAGATACACAGACAGACACACACACACGTTCACTTTTATAGATATACTAGCATGGGTGCTCGGCGTTGCCCGGGTATCTGGAGGTGTATGTTGAGCAAAAAAAAAAAAAAGCGGTCAATTTTTTAAAAATTTGACCCCTATTATGACCCCTTAACATTAATTTTTTGGGGCTCAAATCAAGTTATTAAGTTAGATCCATGTCCAAGGAAGCTATATCTAAAATTTCAAGTGTGTAGAGCCCAAATTTTCGGAGGAGTTTGGTAGAGTTCTAAAGGTCAAATCGTTAAACTTTGACCCCTTAACAGCCAAATTTCTGTCCAAAAACCGTTTGCATCAATTTTCCCAAATCTCAGTAGCATTAAATTTCAAGCTTGTAGACTAAAAATTGACAGAGTTATTGGGTAGGGAAATGTACACACACACACACACAGACAGACACTTTCACTTTTATAGATATATAGATATAGATAGATAGATTTGTTTAACAAAAACATATACGTATACATAAATATATATGGAAACAATTTTGTGTTTACTATAAACTTTTTTCGCAAATATTATGCAAGTATAAATCATGTAGAATATCTGCATGACTAGATTACAAGTAACAGTTAACTAAAGATGATTCTCCCATTAAAAACCGAAGCAACTAATAGGGAATTAATTAAAATGAATGTTTAAAAGAATATGCAAATTAGCTAGATCTTTTGCTAGTGAATTCAATTCTACAACCAAGATATAAGAAAATTGTATTTTCTTTTTAAATAAATAGAAAAGAGGGGTTTTAATATGAATATCGATACCACAAAAGAAAACCGAATTCATAGGAGTATAGGTCGATAGATTTTTAAAAATATTTTGCCTACCAAACTTCACTGTCAATTTTTAGTCTACATACATGAAACTTAATATATAGGGCATTCGAATCCATGCAAAATTTTATATTTGAGTTTTAGCCGGGGAAACACGGTGCAAAAGTGTGGAAATGAAAGAAATGGAATTTGCCAGCCGATCGTCGAACGACGGCATCACGAATATGCATGCGTAACGTAATAGGTATTGGTTTATGTTTTAATTTTTAGTCTTGTGGCAAATATATCTTCATACCTCAGGCATTAACGTAAAAGGAAAAAGTAAATCGTAAGCTAAACGTTTTGGTTTCGATTCTCGGTGGTTTCGTACGAGTCATTTTTTTAAAACTTTTAAAGTCATTACTATATATTGGGTCCAATATAATATAATAGAATAATAGATACGAAATCTCATTAATCAGAATATATTTGTTGTAGGGTCAGAAAACTTAGTTGTGCAGACCAAGCTTTACTCAACTTAAACCCAAGGTACATCCTGCAATACAAAAGAACATAACGCTCCTGAGACATATTGTAAAGACAGTGACACACGAACAATGTACATATACAACAATAAATAAATAGTGAGGTAAAGTAAGTAATGAAAGCGAGACACCCATATGTCTGCACCGATGCTGAGCTTGTTTCCCGCCAGTCTCCAAAACATAAACAAATATGAAAACGTTCGCTAGCGAAGTATGAAAATGTCACAGTAACAATAAAGTTAACCTACAAAACCAATATAACAATATTAAGCATATTTTACAACCGGGCAATGCCGGGCGGCCTGCTAGTTTTCTATAATCATACTTTTTGTTTGGTTGAGTATCTTTTCCTATTTAACACAAGAAATCAATTTTGTCCATTAAGAAAATTACTTTTATTACTAAGTATTTGGCTTCATTTAATCTCACGATTATCTATCTATATATCTATAAAAGTTGAACGTGTCTCTGTGTGTGTCAGTGTGTGTGTGTGTGTGTGTGTGTTTTTGTGTGTATGTGTGTGTGTGTCTACATTTCCCTACGCAATAACTATGTCAATTTTCAGTATACAGACTCGAAATTTGATATACAGGGTACTGAGATTTGGAAAAATCTATGTGATCGGTTTTCGGCCAGAAATTTGGCTGGTACGAGGTCAATGTTCAACGATTTGACCTTTGAAAACTCTACCAATATATATATATATATATATATATATATATATATATATATATATATATATATGTATGTACTACATATTTTAACGTTCCTAATCTTTAGTATCCATAGTACATTTTATTGACCGCATAATTGTTCATATGAATAGGATATAAACTGTATTTAGTGATAAAATATACGTTCATTTATATTTGTTTTCTTTTACTGTTATTTGATCCGATGTAACACCCTTTTGTCGGATCGATCGGTTGGGGTGTTAGCATTCGTATCGTAGTTATTGGTTCTATACTGCTTGTGAGATTTTGGCAAGTACATCGGATGCCACATAACACCCAAACTGTGGGAATGCAATTGGATACAATGAAATTGTTCAGAAATCGTCAGATGGGTTTTTTTTTTTACACAGTGATCACCACTTATCAAGGCCCGGAAGCCACTCAGGGATAAGGGTTATTGCAAGTACATTACGTTAGTGTGGAGATTTGATGAAGTGTTTACTTAAGGGGGCGGTTCATTAGGAATTTGTTAACATTGGACTTGAAGACATCCAAGTTGTAGTCCGGTGGGAAGCAGGCAGACGGAACAGAGTTCCACAGGCGTGCAGTTCTAAGAAAGAAGCTTTGTTCATGGAATCCGCGTTTTGATTTAGGCACAGATATAGAGTGGGGGAAATTTTTCACAGTGGATTCAGCTAGACGGGCGTTTTTTGTGAAAGATTGGCGAGGGGGGGGACCAGAGATTGGAGTTCAGACGAGCACCTGCTATGGAAATAACGATAAAACAAGGATAGGCTCGCAACGTCTCTTCTGTGGGAGAGAGGTTGCAGGGTAGAGAAAAGGGCATCCCCACTAAGCCACGAAGTCTATTTTGTACTCTGTCAAGGCAGGATAGGCTGTTTTTAGCAGCTCCTGCCCAGATATGGCAAAAGTATTCCATCCTTGGACGTACTTGGCTTTTATATAGATAGAGAATTGCATCAGTAGTGAGATATCTTCTGGAGCGGTAGAAGGATCCCACCATCTTTCCAGCGACCTTGGCAACAGACTTGATGTACGTGTCCCATTTCAGATCAGGAGTAAAGGTCAAACCCAGAAGCTTGTCAAAACACGGGGCCTCACTCAGGCGAGAGCCATCCATCACAATTGATGCCAGATGGGGATCAGAGCGTTGATGATGTAAGGATAGGAGTTTGGTTTTGGATGTATTAAAGGTAACCAGCCACATCTTCCCCCACTGAACCACGCGCTCGAGATCAGAGGAGAGAGAATCAGAGAGAACTTTGTCATTTACAGCCTTTGATGTGTTGCCGTAGATGGTCGTGTCATGAGCATAGATGTCAACGAATGATTTAAGTATGTGTTTAGGGAGGTCATTGATGTAGATCAGGAAGAGAGTTGGGCCAAGGATGGACCGTTGAGGGACTCCAGCATTTATATTGCAATCCTCTGATTTTCGTCCATCTACCACTACTCTTATGAGCCTATCAGAGAGAAATGATTTGATCCTCCAAAGGGATGACCACTAATCCAAGATTTCTTTCATGATGGTTATTCACTAGGAAGCGTTCCTATCACTTATGGTTTGTATCGGAATGGTTTTGATAAATATCAATAATAAATAATCAAAATAATCTGATGAAAGACGGGTCAGGCGATTTGGATCAAAGTTAACATCTTACACAGCCTAACACCAAAAGTGCATTTGAGAAGTTCTATTGCTACACAACCAAAAAGACCACAGATTAAAAAGTTCATTGATATGACGGGGGCGCGTTCAAAATGATGTTTCTGTTTAAAGCATAATTGCACACTGATACTTGACTTTTTCATTTTAAACTGAAATTCAAGCCCATTGTCATCACACATATAGTGAAGTCAGGTATGTAAAATCAAAAATATGTTCTTTGATATGACAGTGACGCGTTCAAAATGAATGTTTCTACTTAGAGCACAACTGAAATATGATATTTTACTATTTCATTTTAAACTGATTCAACCATTATATATAAAAAAGATAATTTTATACGGTGCAATGTAGATATTTTATTGCCTTTTTGCCCGAAATAAAGCTCAGTGCCATTTTGATGTAGAAATTACTATCTGGGAAATAATTCCAGAGATACTATGTAGGGAGGTGAGCAGCAAGATTTCAGTCAATATTACATTTGAACTTCTGCATGTCAGTACAGTTGAGGAAGCAGGAGGGAATTTCAAAGTCTAGCAGTTCTAGGAAAGAAACTATTAGAGTAGAAGGCTTTTTGGCATCTAAGGATCTCTACTGTGTAGGGGTGGGATTTTGCTGCATGTCGGGTTTGTTGGGGGTATTTACATCGAGGAGAGTACAAAGGGTTGTACAAAGGCATCTACCATTAAAATAAACAGGAAGAGAGATACCACATTTAATGGTGGGAGAAGGCTGAAGTCTAGATGAGAGTTCGGGACCTATTACGTTGGTAACTCTCTTTTGAACCCTGTCCAGGAGTGAGGGACTAGTAGCAGATGCACTAGCCAAATGTGACAACAAGACTCCATACATAGGCGAATGATGGCCTTGTAGAGGGACAGGATACATTCAGGCGTAAGTAACTTTCTAGTACGGTAGAGAGAAACAGCCCACCTTCATCGTAGCAGCCGTGACAATGATCTCTATGTATCTTTTCCAGCTCATGTTCCCTGTGAACGTTAAATAAGGAATTTGAAAGAAGTACTTTCCAGTAATGTCTCATTAGGCATAGCTATTGATGGTTGAGAAGGTTTCTTGTATTTATTAAAAGAAAGAAGCAGCATTGAATGTTACCATCTATTTTTGTTCCCATTCCACGCGCAGTTGGAAAATAGTAAAGTGTGAAAAAAAACAGGTGCGCGTTTTTGATTGACGTGACGGCGATAGCTATTCAGCAGTTAGCATTTTGTGCGGGACAGTTTTTAATGAGGTCAATGAATCGGTTTGTTTGTTTTTAAAAACCCACTCCTTCGCCTCGAAATGAGAGCTACCGTCTGATATGACGAAGTCGACATTGACCAAACGTTACTTAGCTCTCTAGAGACCACTGGCTCTGGGCATGTGGGTATTTATTTGCTCCCCCACCGAGCAACTTAGGTACAAGGCCAATTTTTAATGTGAGGAGTGAAGGGAGGGGGAAGGGAAAAAAGGGGACCAGCTCCCGAGAGGTGGGAAATGGGAACTGGTTACAGGTCAGGTATGTGGGGTCGCCCCCTCATCTGGTCCTCGCTTCCAGCATCTGTCGGAACAGACACCACGTAGGGCGGCGGGCCTGTTATTAGAGTAGAGTTTCGCTTTTTGTTTATACCAAAAACCGAATGTAACGCGTGTAGATGCGGGAAATGTGGAATAATTAAGTCAATAAAATTAAATAGACAGGCGAGCTCCGTGGTTAACTGCGAGATATTACAATTTATAGATGATATAAAAAGTTGCGAAGCGAGCGAGCGGTTCTCTGAAAGAAGCCTTTTGTGGACATCGAGGAAAAGCGTACATACATACATACATACATACATATATACATACATTTTCGCTTTTATATTTATAGATTGTTTTGAGGCATATCTATCAAGTACAACCTGGATTCTTCTCTTACTTAAAAAGGATTTATGTTAAGTATACGTCCCATAATTCCATATGATCTGATTTTCCTGAGAAGATCCTAGTGTCATACTCTGTCAAAAGCCTTAAATATATCTAGAGCTACTGCCCTACCTTCCAATGCTTTATCCAATGCATAGTAAAAATGTTCAGAGATTACAGTTAGGATATCAGCAGTAGAACAGGCTTGCCTAAATCCATATCATTGTTCGGAGAGAAGTTTAGCCACTATAATGTGGTGGACTAGAGCCTGATTAATTATTTTGACGAAAAGAGGGAAGAGGCTAATGTGACAATAATTTAATGGGCCAGTTCTTTTGCCAGAATTATTGTAAACTGGTACCACAGAAGCAGTTTCCCAGCAGTCATGAAAGCAAGATTCGTTAAGGCATTTATTGAAGAGTTTAAAAAGCACTAGAGCAACCTAAGCGGAACATTTCTCTAATAGTACAGTCGGGATGAGATCAAGTCCACATGTTTTTGGGGTGTCGAGGTTTTGATATCAACGGGGTGAATTTCAGATCATCTAATATAGCTTCTGTCTGCAAAGGAAAATCAGGGAGGGAGTGGTTTGCTGAGTCTAATGTAGAGTTTGAGGCAAACTGATTGGCAAACATGTTAGCCTTCTTAGATGCCGTACAAACAACCTCATAATTGTTGGATAGTGGGGGAATTGTTGATTGCTTATTATTTACTACACCGTTGTAGTTTTTCCGGAAATCTCGAGTTCCTAATTTCTATGCTTCAATGCGTTTTCTGGTAGTTTCGGTGTATTTTCTCTTAGCTGTTGCTGTTCTTTTCTTGCAATTACTTCGAGCTTCTATAAACTTTTGTCTTGTTGTACTGAACTTGTATCGGATACATCTGCAGTATGCATGTTGCTTTTGAGCAATGGCAGCTGCGCAAGTATAAGTAAACCATTCGAGAGAGTAAGGCTTGCTATAGAAATTCCGTGTGGGAACAGGTGCATCGATTGCCGCTTTGAGCCATTCGGTTGTATCGTTTGCACACGCCAACGATAAATCAGTGGTAAGCGGCTGTTGCGATAACGCGAATTCATCTGCAATGATTATCGAATGAGGTGAAGAGTACTGTAAATCTGGGGAAACTTGTTGTCTCAGAAAACGCCACAAATTGTTCTCAAAGAGAATCTTTGATGATGACCTGTGTGACTATGCCTATTAAGTGCATTATAATTCACTCAGAGCTCCCATCACAACAGGTACACCTTCTACTCTCTTCAACTTTCACAATCTTTTTATCTTTCTTTTCAAGTCTTGGTGTTTTTCGACCTTCTCCTTTTCTTTATCCTCCGTATTGACATCAGCTGGCACAGCTATAGCAATGATCATTGCCTTGTGTTCCTTTTTTCCAACAAATCTAAATTTTGTCTCCTTGCTTGAATAACATTATCACATTGGATATTCATATCCCACAATAATTTCATATTATCACTTTCCACCACCCCTTCTGGAATATGTTCGTACCATTTTTTCGGTCCTGGATATGACCTTAAACTATATCCGATGGCAAGGCTCATGCTTGTGGGCTTTGGGGAATGTGGAGCCACCCTTTAATTGCCAAGGTCCACTCTGACCCGGAGTGGTAGTATCTATTAGGGTCCCAACTATGGGTTTAAATAAACTGACTTAAATAAACATTCTACTAAAAAACTTTTCTTCCAAATCGCTGGATTAGGCATTAAATAACCTGAAAAGGGTTGATATGCCGTAAAACAAAAACAACCAAACCATTTTTTCACTGCATCCCAATGAACCTTTATCGCATTATTATTATTATTATTATTATTATTATTATTATTATTATTATTATTATTTATTTATTTATTTATTTATTTATTTGTTTATAATTCTGTGCTTATCAAAGTTACTATTTTTCATATTTCTATCTCAGTCGTCTCTTCTCTTTCCACGTCTCTTCGTTTTTTCAACTGCAAAATACATTCGCGATTAATCTGTGCGCTGATGCTCACAAACCGTGCGAGGTTCCCAAAGTTCACAATGTTCCCCTTAAAACCACAAACATTCACAGGAGTGGCAACACTTGGGTGTCTCTTGTTATTTCCGGTTCACCCCCTTCCTACATTTTTCTCAGCACAAACATTCTACAAATGTTCCCGATAAAATCTTAAGCATCCCTTTTTTTATTTGCTTTTCTTTTTACTAGAACGCGAATAAGGGTCCGCTCTCACGAGAACAAATCTTTGAAGCTTATCACTAAAATTACATTAAAGATTGCGTAATTTACAACTGAATCGGTGCCTTCGTATTAGAGGTTTTATCTCGAAATTTCGGCCGCATAACTCTCCAGCCTTCTGTAGCAGAATATTTCGATAGTTACGATGCCTCTGTCCAGAGGTAATAGATACCCCCTGTAAGATGTAGCTGCGCGTGTAATTGTGAGGTAATTGTGAGACAATGATTGCGCTATCTCAAACCACATTTTCCTTAAATCGGCATTGCCTGATTCCAGGAGTTTAGGACGACTAGAAACAATCTCCAGATAAGTGGAGGGCACCTGGAATTCCCAAATGGTACTGATCAGGCTCAACGTTGCTTAACTTTGGTGAACTCGTGGGAACCGGTGTGTCAACGTGTTTATTCCGTATATTTAGTAAACACCCTTAGTTAAATATTGTGTTTAATAATAAACGTATATTAAGGTTAAAATAAAAACGCTCGTTAGTCTACGTAGAAGTCCGCTATTATTAGTCTATTAATCATAGGAAAGTGAAATTTCGTAAAAATCGATATATATATATATATATATATATATATATATATATATATATATATATAAATTTAATAGTAAGTGTTATTAAAATTTTGGAATTTATGTTAACCGCCTTAGAAGCATCCAATTTTTTCTTAACGTTATTAATTTATGTGTGACAGGTTTTAATAGTTGTCTCTAATGAGTTGAGAGCTGGCAACATTGTCTATCTGTTCAACGAAACACGTGTATGACAATGGAAAAATATATAATAGTTCGCCAATAATTATAATAAGTAATAATAAAAAATAAAAAAGCAAGATTGAAAACAAATTTTTATCATTGGAATGAAACTGAACACTAATATATATATAACGTGTTTTCCTTATGTAAAGTAGATGTCATATATACATATATATACATTTTATGAGAGAAAATAAATTAGAGTAAACTAGTGTGGTGGATTACGTCTAAAAGTTAAAATATCGCGTCTGGAAATATAGCGGTGATAGATTAAGTAAATAAAATGACACGAGATTACGAAGGAAGTTTTTTTTTTAAATTAGAGATAATTGAATTGGGATAAAATAGCGTAGTAACTTAAAAGATGGTGTCTAAAAATAAGAATAGGAAGTGATAAAATGGAGTCTAAAATAGATAATGATAAAATAAAATGCATATAATATATATATATATATATATATATATATATATATATATATATATATATATATATATATATAAGGCAAAATGGGCACGAGCGTTTGTGTCTGCGAAACATCTTTTGCATCGGGGTTCTTGCGTCGGTTAAATTCCGTGAGAAGTTTTCGAATACTTCCCAGATCGTAATATTTCAGATTTGCAAACGGACACCGTCTCTATCTTTTGTTAAACAAAATTCCTACCGTGGCGTCGTCTCGGGTATTTGTTTGCCATTTTTTTTTTCTATAAAGCTAAACTGTAAAAAAAAAAAAAGCGGCAAAGCATTTAAATCATCATACGTTCGATTGACTATGCTTAAATTCGACGCACGAAATTCTGTTTGAGCAATGGCGACATCGGCTAACGGGTTATGACATTTTTTTTTTACCTTCTTTCCTTCGTTCGCGTTACGGGTTCGAGCCTGCTTGCCTACTACCACTTTTTTTAAACCTCACCTTCTTTTCCTCCTTCGCGTTACGGGTTCAAGCCGTTTTTTTTAACACATCTCTCCACCCTGTTGTTTCTCCTCTTTCAACCCCCAACCGGGCTGCTTTTTATTCCCATCCTTATTGCACCACCGCAACACACCCGGGCAACGCCGTGGATCTATGCTAGTAAAATATATAAAAAAAACTCTGTTGGCTGACAATTTTCACAGTAATCGTAATTTGCAACGAGGGCAAAATCGTGGTCAAAGACCATAACAAATTATCGAGGGTAAGGATGAGGGAAGAAAAAAGAAAGAAAGAAGGTGAAGAAACATTTTTAACGAAAACCTATAACTTTCAATTTATATATATGGGGTACTCTTTTTTTATTAGATGCAGTTTATCTATCTGTCTGTCTGTCTATCTATCTATCTATTTATCTACCCATAAAGTTGATTTTTTCTTGCTCTGACACTGATATTAAGAAGCTACATTTTCTATTTAAAAATCATTAAAAGAAACTTAGAGTGATTAATATGCGAGCAACTCCATAAAGGTAAACTAATTTGCATATACCTCCGAAAAACGAGGGTTAATTAATAATTCATTTTTATGCTTTCTTATTAGATAATTGGTTTCATTTAACTACTACGTTTAATTTTATTTATGCATGTTTTCTACATTGTGCATAAGTACGTAGAATTTAATATGGAAAAGTTCTAGCACACGAATATATATATATATATATATATATATATATATAGTAATTTATAAAATATATATATGGCGATTAAGCTACATTACTAATTACTAACTAGCTCTACCTACGTATTGAGCACTTTTGAAGTAAATACTAAAAGTTTACGCATAAATCTATACTTCCGTATATTAAATTTATGTAAGTAAATGAAGTAGTTATATATATATATATATATATATATATATATATATATATATATATATATATATACTTGTTTATTGTTATATAAACATGCTCACATCCCGCTGCTACAAACAGCCACTTGTTTCAATCAAACAACAGATATCATCAGGCAGCGACTTGACTATTCAAAAGTTCAATGAATAATGGATTTTTATTTTAGGTAGGAACTCTTTAGAAGTTGGAGTTAAAAAACTTAAAACACAGGACTTTAATTAAATAAAAAAGTAAAAAGGGAGAGGCAATTTAAATAAAGTTAAAAGATTACAATGGGGAGAGAGTGATTGAGAAGAAAAAAAGGAATAGAGACAGAAATAGAGAAAGAAAATATAGAGAAAACAAAATAGAGAGAAAAAGAAGAGAGAAAATATATACACATATAAACACACATACACATACACACACATATACACACATATACATACATATATACATATATATATATATACATATATACATACATACATATATACATACTTTACTTCCATATATATATATATACATATATACACACATACATACTTCACTTCTCCTCTCCCCCCCCCTCCACATCACACACATATATATATATATATATATATATATATATATATGACATGGAGAAGAAAAGAAAAAAGAAACAAAGGGGTATAATAAAGAGAATAAGAACTAGAAGGAAAAGGAAAGAATAATGAGATCTAGTTAAATAGAGAAAGAGAGAAAGTAAGAATTTGACAGTATATAGAAAAAGAAAAAGAAAAAGAAAAAATCTGCGTGTCAACACATTTATGAACAGTTATACAATTCAGTAATGAAGCATATTATTACAAATACAAACAGAAGATACAATCCAAGCGTCAGAGATGAACGTG
The DNA here is from genome assembly GCF_053919585.1 of Euprymna scolopes. Classification (NCBI taxonomy): domain Eukaryota; kingdom Metazoa; phylum Mollusca; class Cephalopoda; order Sepiida; family Sepiolidae; genus Euprymna; species Euprymna scolopes. Next base: position 24,461,115 of record NC_136484.1, on the reverse strand, counting down.
TCAAAAAAGGCAGGGAATGCATTCTGCTAGCATATTTATCCTCTTACATACGTCCACGAGTAAAATCAACGCAATTCAAACATACGTCTACCATTAATTAGGCCCTTTATGCTAAATGATATAAGTTTAAAGTTTTCGCGTTTTTATTAGATAAATATATGAATAAAAGAAAAAAATAATGATAAAACAATATTAAAATTATTATTAATAACAATAAACATAATAGTAATGATAAAAATAATAATAATAATAATAATAATAATAATAATAATAAAAACAGAATAAAATTAATATTTATTATCTTTTTAATATAACATATTTAGCCATAAGAGGGGATTAAATAAATTAAATAGGTCCAATAATTATAAATAAAAAACTACTAATATTTATGTATATAAAAAGAATATAATACAAATATATATATATATATATATAGATATATAACCACACACACACATATATATATACCAAATATACACACACATACACACACATATATATATATACATATATATACATATATACATATACATGCACATAAGTAAAGGTGTAACTATACTATTAAGTTGGAAGTTTAAGCTATTTAAGTATAGATATAAAGTCATATTAAATCACAAAATAATACATTCAATACCAGATTACTAATAACACAGATACAAGTACACTTACCTATAAATATATTCAGGCAAAAGAAGTAATTAAATCAACGAAATACTCAAAAATAGCGACGCACAGGTAGATAGTACCCTAATTAAAAATAATAAGATACATATGTATATACTCACAGAGAACCAACCGACATACTAATAAGCATATATATATATATATATATATATATATATATATATATATATATATATATATATATATATATATATAATCTTATGTATACACATACATACAAAAAATACACAAATATATGCACACAATCATATACTAATACACAACAACGCACACACACATATATATACTCACACATAAATATGTATAATTTACATAAATTATATATATAGAAATACATAAGAATACAAATAATTTGGCAAGGGTACAGATAGATACATACACACATAGAAACGGATTGAATAAACATGGGAGGGTATACCAAATAATATAGAAATATATAGATCTAAGTACACACGGTCATAAAATAAATACATAGACACATACATATACACATAGACACACATGTATATAAGATAGGAGAAGTAAAGAATGAAATCAGGAGAGGAGAAAGTATATTAATAGAATATTAATAAATTATAGAAATCAGTGACAATTTTTAATTTATTTAAATTTTATATCTAAACTAAATTACTTAAAAGATGGGTTTTATAATGTTTGCAATTAATTGAATTTTCGTGCTTCTTATTTAATAATTTATTTCTTTCTCTAAAAGTAAGTATAAATAATTTCTCATAAAGACATAGGTAGCAAGGCGAGTTTAAAGATGAACAGGTTTTCGCTTTCTTTAAAATTTTCCAATTTACTATTGGGGAGTAACCTTGCTCTACTAGTTCATTGTAATATTTAGACAAGGAAGTTCTATTTTTGTACTCATTATTTTCAAAAGAGCACTTGTGACCGGTAAATCTTTCTTTAAAATTGTTATTTGTCATTCCTATGTAATATTTTTTTTCATTCGGATTTTCCTTAGTAGAAATAGTTGCTTGGTACACTACAGAAGTAATTTGACAATTTCCTTTAAGAGGGCATTTTGATTTAATTCTACAGTTACAACTTTCGGTAGCAATGGGTGTGCTATTTTTGTTTAATATTTTGTTATTATGTTTTTTAATTATTTTTTCAAGGTTTTCATTACAACTATAACTAAGTTTTATTGTATTTTTATTGAAAATTTTATGTAGTATGTTATTAATAGGGAAGTGCTTTTTAATTAGGTTTAAGAATTTCATTCCTAGATTTGTTTTAAGTTTCAGATTAAAAGGGGGATTGTACCACAGGATTTTTCTCTTACGGTTTCTATTTGTATTTGTGTTTGGGTGTGTTGGTTCTATGAACTCAATTTGGGTGTTTTTGTATCCACTATCCTTAAGGGCCCTGTTATAGAAATATTTATGTTTATTAAATGTTTCAAGATTGGAAGAATTGTCACTGATTCTTTTACTAATGGATTTGGGGATATGCCTAATGATAGATTTTGGGTGATTTGATAGGGGGTGTACATAAATTGGGTTTGAGTTTTCCTTCCTATATGGTTGGTAGATGCCTTTCCTTAAATCAAAGTTCACATCCAAAAAATTTACAGTTTTAACATCTGATATAATATCCACTTTTAATTTAATTCTACGGAATTCATTTAAGATAATCTTTTTGGTTCTTTCACATTTAGGGCCGTTGGATTCCTTGATGATCATCAGTCCATCATCACGATACAAGCCTATATCCATGACATTGATGTCTTTGGTTAAGTTGTATAGTATGAATAGACCTACTAAGTCTGTCATTTCAGCCGAATCCAAAGACCCCATGGAAATGTCAAACAGGTCATTTTGATCTTTTTTCAACCACTGATCATTTCCACTAATTAATGTAGTATTTCTACATGTCCGTATAATTTCAATTTCAGTGTCTTTTATATCAGACAGGAGTTTAGCAAACTCCATCACCTCTTCGAATAGTTCCTTAGATATGGAGGGATAGTAATTCACAATATCGAATTGTAAGAAAGTACAATTCTTTTTATTATGTATATTGGAAAACCATTTAATGGTATCCGCTGTGTTAATCCATAGATTTAGCTTATAAATGTAAGTATATACATATGTATCTTATTATTTTTAATTAGGGTACTATCTACCTGTGCGTCGCTATTTTTGAGTATTTCGTTGATTTAATTACTTCTTTTGCCTGAATATATTTATAGGTAAGTGTACTTGTATCTGTGTTATTAGTAATCTGGTATTGAATGTATTATTTTGTGATTTAATATGACTTTATATCTATACTTAAATAGCTTAAACTTCCAACTTAATAGTATAGTTACACCTTTACTTATGTGCATGTATATGTATATATGTATATATATGTATATATATATATGTGTGTGTATGTGTGTGTATATTTGGTATATATATATGTGTGTGTGTGGTTATATATCTATATATATATATATATATTTGTATTATATTCTTTTTATATACATAAATATTAGTAGTTTTTTATTTATAATTATTGGACCTATTTAATTTATTTAATCCCCTCTTATGGCTAAATATGTTATATTAAAAAGATAATAAATATTAATTTTATTCTGTTTTTATTATTATTATTATTATTATTATTATTATTATTATTTTTATCATTACTATTATGTTTATTGTTATTAATAATAATTTTAATATTGTTTTATCATTATTTTTTTCTTTTATTCATATATTTATCTAATAAAAACGCGAAAACTTTAAACTTATATCATTTAGCATAAAGGGCCTAATTAATGGTAGACGTATGTTTGAATTGCGTTGATTTTACTCGTGGACGTATGTAAGAGGATAAATATGCTAGCAGAATGCATTCCCTGCCTTTTTTGACACGTTCATCTCTGACGCTTGGATTGTATCTTCTGTTTGTATTTGTAATAATATGCTTCATTACTGAATTGTATAACTGTTCATAAATGTGTTGACACGCAGATTTTTTCTTTTTCTTTTTCTTTTTCTATATACTGTCAAATTCTTACTTTCTCTCTTTCTCTATTTAACTAGATCTCATTATTCTTTCCTTTTCCTTCTAGTTCTTATTCTCTTTATTATACCCCTTTGTTTCTTTTTTCTTTTCTTCTCCATGTCATATATATATATATATATATATATATATATATATATATATATATATGTGTGTGATGTGGAGGGGGGGGAGAGGAGAAGTGAAGTATGTATGTGTGTATATATGTATATATATATATATGGAAGTAAAGTATGTATATATGTATGTATGTATATATGTATATATATATATATGTATATATGTATGTATATGTGTGTATATGTGTGTGTATGTGTATGTGTGTTTATATGTGTATATATTTTCTCTCTTCTTTTTCTCTCTATTTTGTTTTCTCTATATTTTCTTTCTCTATTTCTGTCTCTATTCCTTTTTTTCTTCTCAATCACTCTCTCCCCATTGTAATCTTTTAACTTTATTTAAATTGCCTCTCCCTTTTTACTTTTTTATTTTATTAAAGTCCTGTGTTTTAAGTTTTTTAACTCCAACTTCTAAAGAGTTCCTACCTAAAATAAAAATCCATTATTCATTGAACTTTTGAATAGTCAAGTCGCTGCCTGATGATATCTGTTGTTTGATTGAAACAAGTGGCTGTTTGTAGCAGCGGGATGTGAGCATGTTTATATAACAATAAACAAGTATTATCAGCTCTTTTTATTGAGCACTATCTAACAACCTCGTTGAATTCATTAGTCCATTACTTTTGAATATAAAAAAAACCCGAGTATCGTCGCTCCATTACTGTTGAGCACTATTATACGCTGGATTTGTTTTTACCTAAACATGGAGAAAATTAACTTCCAAACATCCCTGAAAAATATTCCTACCACCACCAATCGGAATTACCAGATGACCCTCCTTCTAAAAACTGAGGAGCTACTTAGGAGAATGAAGTGGAAAGCTTTTTTCTTCCTGAGAAATTCAAATGACAACAAGAATAAGGATTACCATGGTTTCAAAAATCGAGATTCGGCACCACATATCGACCAATTGGATGCTTTTGAAGCAGACATTATGGACCTTATTAGAGGCTTGTCTTTCCATGGGAAAAAGAATCATTTTCAAAAACAGTTGGATTTTACCATTAAGAAAATCAACACCTCGGATTACCTTTACGTTAAAGCAGATAAGACGCAAAATTTCTACAAACTAACTACACATGAATATAACAAGCTTATTAAAGAAAATATTACAAAAAATTACAAAAAATCAAATATAGATATTTGCAAAAAAATTGACAAGGATAGTAAAGAAATAACTGACAAACTTAAAATTAGTAATAGAGTGGGAATTTTACAAAAAAAACAGTCATATATTTTGCTTAAAGACCATAAGATAAATTTTGAAAATAAACCTACAACTAGGTTAATTAATCCTACGAAACCCGAAATAGGTAAATTAAGTAAAAATATACTAGAAAGAGTTAACTATCAAATTAAATCAACATATAAGCTAAATCTATGGATTAACACAGCGGATACCATCAAATGGTTTTCCAATATACATAATAAAAAGAATTGTACTTTCTTACAATTCGATATTGTGAATTACTATCCCTCCATATCTAAGGAACTATTCGAAGAGGTGATGGAGTTTGCTAAACTCCTGTCTGATATAAAAGACACTGAAATTGAAATTATACGGACATGTAGAAATACTACATTAATTAGTGGAAATGATCAGTGGTTGAAAAAAGATCAAAATGACCTGTTTGACATTTCCATGGGGTCTTTGGATTCGGCTGAAATGACAGACTTAGTAGGTCTATTCATACTATACAACTTAACCAAAGACATCAATGTCATGGATATAGGCTTGTATCGTGATGATGGACTGATGATCATCAAGGAATCCAACGGCCCTAAATGTGAAAGAACCAAAAAGATTATCTTAAATGAATTCCGTAGAATTAAATTAAAAGTGGATATTATATCAGATGTTAAAACTGTAAATTTTTTGGATGTGAACTTTGATTTAAGGAAAGGCATCTACCAACCATATAGGAAGGAAAACTCAAACCCAATTTATGTACACCCCCTATCAAATCACCCAAAATCTATCATTAGGCATATCCCCAAATCCATTAGTAAAAGAATCAGTGACAATTCTTCCAATCTTGAAACATTTAATAAACATAAATATTTCTATAACAGGGCCCTTAAGGATAGTGGATACAAAAACACCCAAATTGAGTTCATAGAACCAACACACCCAAACACAAATACAAATAGAAACCGTAAGAGAAAAATCCTGTGGTACAATCCCCCTTTTAATCTGAAACTTAAAACAAATCTAGGAATGAAATTCTTAAACCTAATTAAAAAGCACTTCCCTATTAATAACATACTACATAAAATTTTCAATAAAAATACAATAAAACTTAGTTATAGTTGTAATGAAAACCTTGAAAAAATAATTAAAAAACATAATAACAAAATATTAAACAAAAATAGCACACCCATTGCTACCGAAAGTTGTAACTGTAGAATTAAATCAAAATGCCCTCTTAAAGGAAATTGTCAAATTACTTCTGTAGTGTACCAAGCAACTATTTCTACTAAGGAAAATCCGAATGAAAAAAAATATTACATAGGAATGACAAATAACAATTTTAAAGAAAGATTTACCGGTCACAAGTGCTCTTTTGAAAATAATGAGTACAAAAATAGAACTTCCTTGTCTAAATATTACAATGAACTAGTAGAGCAAGGTTACTCCCCAATAGTAAATTGGAAAATTTTAAAGAAAGCGAAAACCTGTTCATCTTTAAACTCGCCTTGCTACTTATGTCTTTATGAGAAATTATTTATACTTACTTTTAGAGAAAGAAATAAATTATTAAATAAGAAGCACGAAAATTCAATTAATTGCAAACATTATAAAACCCATCTTTTAAGTAATTTAGTTTAGATATAAAATTTAAATAAATTAAAAATTGTCACTGATTTCTATAATTTATTAATATTCTATTAATATACTTTCTCCTCTCCTGATTTCATTCTTTACTTCTCCTATCTTATATACATGTGTGTCTATGTGTATATGTATGTGTCTATGTATTTATTTTATGACCGTGTGTACTTAGATCTATATATTTCTATATTATTTGGTATACCCTCCCATGTTTATTCAATCCGTTTCTATGTGTGTATGTATCTATCTGTACCCTTGCCAAATTATTTGTATTCTTATGTATTTCTATATATATAATTTATGTAAATTATACATATTTATGTGTGAGTATATATATGTGTGTGTGCGTTGTTGTGTATTAGTATATGATTGTGTGCATATATTTGTGTATTTTTTGTATGTATGTGTATACATAAGATTATATATATATATATATATATATATATATATATATATATATATATATATATATATATATATGCTTATTAGTATGTCGGTTGGTTCTCTGTGAGTATATACATATGTATCTTATTATTTTTAATTAGGGTACTATCTACCTGTGCGTCGCTATTTTTGAGTATTTCGTTGATTTAATTACTTCTTTTGCCTGAATATATTTATAGGTAAGTGTACTTGTATCTGTGTTATTAGTAATCTGGTATTGAATGTATTATTTTGTGATTTAATATGACTTTATATCTATACTTAAATAGCTTAAACTTCCAACTTAATAGTATAGTTACACCTTTACTTATGTGCATGTATATGTATATATGTATATATATGTATATATATATATGTGTGTGTATGTGTGTGTATATTTGGTATATATATATGTGTGTGTGTGGTTATATATCTATATATATATATATATATTTGTATTATATTCTTTTTATATACATAAATATTAGTAGTTTTTTATTTATAATTATTGGACCTATTTAATTTATTTAATCCCCTCTTATGGCTAAATATGTTATATTAAAAAGATAATAAATATTAATTTTATTCTGTTTTTATTATTATTATTATTATTATTATTATTATTATTATTATTTTTATCATTACTATTATGTTTATTGTTATTAATAATAATTTTAATATTGTTTTATCATTATTTTTTTCTTTTATTCATATATTTATCTAATAAAAACGCGAAAACTTTAAACTTATATCATTTAGCATAAAGGGCCTAATTAATGGTAGACGTATGTTTGAATTGCGTTGATTTTACTCGTGGACGTATGTAAGAGGATAAATATGCTAGCAGAATGCATTCCCTGCCTTTTTTGACACGTTCATCTCTGACGCTTGGATTGTATCTTCTGTTTGTATTTGTAATAATATGCTTCATTACTGAATTGTATAACTGTTCATAAATGTGTTGACACGCAGATTTTTTCTTTTTCTTTTTCTTTTTCTATATACTGTCAAATTCTTACTTTCTCTCTTTCTCTATTTAACTAGATCTCATTATTCTTTCCTTTTCCTTCTAGTTCTTATTCTCTTTATTATACCCCTTTGTTTCTTTTTTCTTTTCTTCTCCATGTCATATATATATATATATATATATATATATATATATATATATATATATATATATATGTGTGTGATGTGGAGGGGGGGGGGAGAGGAGAAGTGAAGTATGTATGTGTGTATATATGTATATATATATATATGGAAGTAAAGTATGTATATATGTATGTATGTATATATGTATATATATATATATGTATATATGTATGTATATGTGTGTATATGTGTGTGTATGTGTATGTGTGTTTATATGTGTATATATTTTCTCTCTTCTTTTTCTCTCTATTTTGTTTTCTCTATATTTTCTTTCTCTATTTCTGTCTCTATTCCTTTTTTTCTTCTCAATCACTCTCTCCCCATTGTAATCTTTTAACTTTATTTAAATTGCCTCTCCCTTTTTACTTTTTTATTTAATTAAAGTCCTGTGTTTTAAGTTTTTTAACTCCAACTTCTAAAGAGTTCCTACCTAAAATAAAAATCCATTATTCATTGAACTTTTGAATAGTCAAGTCGCTGCCTGATGATATCTGTTGTTTGATTGAAACAAGTGGCTGTTTGTAGCAGCGGGATGTGAGCATGTTTATATAACAATAAACAAGTATTATCAGCTCTTTTTATTGAGCACTATCTAACAACCTCGTTGAATTCATTAGTCCATTACTTTTGAATATAAAAAAAACCCGTATATATATATATATATATATATGTATGATTAGTTTTTTGTGGAGAAAGAAATCAGAAATCTAGCAGAGTGCTCAATTAAAAGGAACATCCGGAAAATAAGAGCGTATTTATATTTTGTATATTGTGTACAGAAATTTGTAAGATGAGACAAGTCATTGGTACCGTTGGTTTCAAACCCGATAATTAGGACCGTTTAAGATGTCCATATCAAGCTCTCTTCAGCCAATACTCATCTATTTTATAACCGGAAGTGGAAAATATATATACCTCACGAGTTCACGTTTAACTCTCTTTTTGTTAAATACCCCATTTATTTATCGGATAATGATGATTTCATTAACTTTAAAATTTGAATTATTTTAATTTTAAAATGTAATTTCGATTGAATTTTTTTTATATAAAAGTGTTTATGCATAAAACAATTTTAATTTGAAGCCAATCTTATTTAAAAATCTAATTTTTTATATATAAAAATTCAAACTTAAAATTCATATCAATATAGATTAAAAACGTAAAATTTCAAAATATATTATTTCCTTTAAAAATTTCGAAATACGTTTAAAAATTTCTTTAAAAATTTCAACTATTTCAAGGTTTGGGGAAGTGAGTATTTATCTAGCCTAAGGAATTTTCCTAGTATATTAACACTATTATATTTTTCCTATCGTTTTAAAATTGAACCCGATTGTAAATTACATTTATAAAGTATCATTTCTAAAAATTCATATAATACATTAATTTAAAATCTATAATACAAGTACGATGAAAATTTTACCGACGGTGCCAATGACTCGTCTCATCTAACAACTTTCTGTACACAAAATACAATATATATATATATATATATATATATATATATATATATATATATATATATATATATATATATATATATATATATATATCCTCCAAACCTCTGGGCTGGATGGAGGGGAGATTAAATCTTGCTGCTATGGTTTCAAATGATCTGAAATAGCAGCAAGGGGAGACTTGATTCCAAATATCTTTCGTATGTTATATCTCCTCTCTTATAGAAATAGGCTACGATTAAGAATATCTCCAGTATAAAATAATCTTCATACACTGTGAAATAAACGTTATGTATGAAAACGAAAGAGGGGAGGGGGAGATATAACGCATGAGAAATATTTGGTATCAAGTCTCCCCATATCTATTATTTCAGATCATTTGAAACCATAGCAGCAAGTTCTTGTTTCCTCTCCATCAAGGCATAAGGTTTTGGGCAAAAATCAGATATATTGTAATTCATATGCAAAACTAGGAAAAAAATGACTATGATTGAAATATTGGTAAAAGTGCAGTATCTTCCCACCCTCAAAATATCCTTCACAATTACCACTATTATAGGGTTTCGAGGGTGCTGAACACGAAAACAACAGTTAAAATTAAAGCTGTAGTTTTAAAAAGTGGGGAATCATTTTCCTAAATTAATTTAACGCACAATGAATACCGACTTTTTAGCCAAGGTGGCCATTAAGTTGGGGCTCATTTTATGTTAAATTAATATAGAAAAGTGCCCGTCGTCTTGTTTAAATAATGATCTGCAAGCTTAAGCGCAAATGTCACCTAACCCACTACACGATTCAGGTTGTTAGCTTTCTAACCAACTTTCATTTGTAAAATTTTGATCAATAGTCGCCGAAATTCCGAATTTATAAAATTGCCCTCCAAAATGGAATATATATATATATATATATATATATATATATATATATATATATATATATATACTTATAACCAAATTGAATATTGAAAGGCTTATATCTTTGGTTCTATGGGACGAAGCTACATGGAAATTTAACGATTTTTAAAAGATTATAATTCTATTCTATGGTTAAAATTTTATGACACTTGGTAAAAAAAAAAACCCTCTATATTTTCAAACCAATAAAATATGTACAAATTTGTCTACATTTTTATACATGGTGTCCTGGCACTCTAGCTTTAGTTTTGCTGTTTCTGTTGTCTCCCTTGTGGCCTCGCTAAGCTACTTATATATATATATATATATATATATATATATATATATATATATATATATATATATATATATATATATATATACTAGCATAAGTGCCCGGCGTTGCCCGGGTGTTTGGAGGTGTATTCTGAGCAGAAAACAAAACAAAAACTTTGATTCCTATTATGAATCCTTAAAATTTATTGTTTTGGGCTCAAATCGACACACAGAGAAGACAGACAGACACACAGACACACAGACACGTTCAATTTTATAGATATAATAGATAGATAGATAGATAGATAGATTGATAGATTTGTTTAACAAAAATATATACGTATACATAAATATATATGGAAACAATTTTGTGTTTACTATAAACTCTTTTCGCAAATATGATGCAAGTATAAATCATGTAGAATATCCGCATGAATATAATTACACGTAATAGTTAACTGAAGATGATTATCCCATTAAAAACCGGAGCAACTAATAGGGAATTAATTAAAATGAATGTTTAAAAGAATATACAAATTAGCTAGATCGTTTGCTAGTGAATGCATTTCCACAACCAAGATATCAGAAAATTGTATTTTATTTTTAAATAAATAGGAAAGTGACTTTATCGGTATGTGTGCGGAAAGCCTCTACCGAACTTCTTATGTTAATATTTGGTCTACAGCGTTGAAATTTGATATATAGGGTATTTGGACCATACTTTCGATATTTTTTAAAGCAGACAAATATAAATGCTATGGGCTCATAATAAATTGTTGATCTTGGCAGGGTAAGTCGAATATACTATTACTCCTACTGTTACCTTTATCCATGCGTAACATTAAACATTCATAGCTTAAAGTCGCTTAATTTTCGCAGTTTCATTTCTCTCTGGCGGTGGCTCATACGGTAACCACCGAATATATAAAAGAACGGCTAGGCTGGAGGAATAAACGTTCTGGTTTCATTTCTAACGAATGGTACCTAAAGCATATTTTTAAAATATAATTTTTGAAATCATTACTATATATGGAATAGCAATCAGTAGAACATTAGCTCTATAATGATAAATAAGAAATCTGTACGAATTAAAATATATTTATATGCATATGTATATAGATATAAAAAGTTGGACTCATATCAAGGTAACCTACATAAAAAATTCCATGTGTTTAGACTCAAAATTGGCGGAGGAGTTTGGTAGAGTCTGTAAAGGTGAACTCTTTCTACTTGGACGTCTTGACAGTCAAATTTTCGCCTAAAAACGGATTAAAACGATTGCTGCATGTCTAAATACCTTTTATGTAAAATTTCAAATGTATAAATCAAAATAGGCTGAATAATTTGCTAGAGACCGAGAAGGTTAAATCTTTTGAACGCTAACTTTTCGGCCAAAAACCGGTTAAAAAGCTTGCCACATGCCCGAGTACACTTCACGTAAAATTTTAAATGTTTAGACAAAATATTTGTTGAGTAATTGGGTAGAGACCGCAAAAGTCAATTTTATTTTAAACCACAAAATTGGCGGAGGAGTTTGGTAGAGTTTTCAAAGGTCAAATCGTTGAACTTTAACTTCTTGAGAGCCAAATCTTCTGGCCAAAAAACGGCTAAAATGATTTTCCCAAATCTCATTAGTCCTTATGTCAAATTTCGAGTCTGTAGACTGAAAATTGGAGGAGTAGTTTGGTAGGGAAATGTACACACACAGACACACACATACATATAATTTCACTTATATATATATCTATATATATATATATATATGTTTTTTATTTTTATATTATCGTTTTATCTGTTCAGTTACATATGTTTCGGATACTGGACCATGTTTACGATCCAGCAGCCTCGTCAGACCTTACAGAAAATCTGTAAGGTCTGTAGAGGCTGCTGGATCGTAAACATGGTCCAGTATCCGAAACATATGTAACTGAACAGATAAAACGGTAATAAAATATAAAACACATATTTACTCTGAAATATTATTGAGCACTCTCTTCAGGTTTTTACTAATTACCAATTTTACTATATATATATATATATATATATATATATATATATATATATATGTATATGTATGTATATATAACCTATTTATTTGGCATCTAATTCATATCTGAAGAAATGCGTTTTCTGTTATTGCTGTCAACTACTGAGACCGAATCTATTGAAGCCAATGTCTGCTCGAGTGTCTGTTATATGAAAGCTAAAACGGAAGCGAACGCTTGTTGGCAGCACTTCACATGGTTTTCTTGGCATCGGAACTTCTGCAAGTGTTTCTGAGAATCTAATTTGTTTTGAAATTTCACCGCGCAGAACAAGAGAGTAGCATGACAAAGGAAAACAAATATGCACAACAGGAATGAAAACCCCAACGGAAATGGAACACGGCTTTATTTATTAAAAGCACGCACCTGCCGGTTTTCAAATGTCGACTTGTAAAAATAATCATCAAAAACCTGGATATGTGAGAAGGAATTCATTATAATAGTAATAAATGAAATAAAATCTTATTACTAATCATGATAATCATGACCGCCTGTACGACAATCAAGGCTCCTAACCATTCCGCTAATCGGCTGCTGCTGTGCGAGTCGTGAATTAACGATGTTTTGACATCGACCGAAATACCTAAGCTCGATTTGTTTACACAAAGAGCATCGCTTTATACGTTAATGGTAATTCGTGTATCACTTCTTAATATGCTTAACTCAGGATAAGGGGCATTATATATATATATATATATATATATATATATATATATATATATATATATATATATATATAGAGAGAGAGAGAGAGAGAGAGAGAGAGAGAAAGATAATGATTTATCCTTCACATAGTATTATGGCCGTAGAAGATTTATTGACAACCTTATAAGTGATAACGAGGAATTAAAACAACATAAACATCTTAGAGTTAGAAAAAAAATTGTGAACATCGAGGAACACAAGCTACATTTCTGGATTTAGATATAAAAATTGAGGATGGAACTTTTGTTTATAAAATATTTGACGGAGGAGTTTGGTAGAGTTTTCAAAGGTCAAATCGTTGAACTTTGACTTCTTGACAGCCAAATTTCTGGCCGAAAACTGATTAAAAATATTTTCCAACATCGCAATACCCCTTATGTCAACTCTCGAATCTGTGGACTGAAAATTGACAGAGTAGTTTCGTAGGGAAATGTACATGCACAGGCAGACAATTTTACTTTTATAGATGTAGAGATATACCCTTTTTTTCCGATGTTAAATAGTTCGTATGCTGCACACAGGTAGTGCCTGCCCTGTATTTATGGAAATATTATCAGAGTTTTGATAATAGCTCACGTTACCTTAAAATTAATAGATTTTATGTCCCCAGTTTCTTCTTTAGTAATCATCATCATCGGCGGTCACTCGTGTCCGAGTAAGACTGTCCTCCGTTGTGGCTTCTGTGGGTCCTCAGGTGAGCATAGAGCCCATTCCTAAACCCAATTTGTCTTGTGCAATTTGGGCAGATAAAGGTAGTGGTGATGGGATGGGGTTGGGTGTGTCTGGTTGATAATTTGTCCTTTCTGTGCTTGCGTTTATCCTCAGCAGCTTGATTTAGGTCACTACTATAAAGCGCAGCACCTTTGTGGACAGCGCTCCTCCATGCCAACCTGCTCCCAGCCACGTCCTCCCATGTCTCAAGGTCCATGTGAAACCGCTTTAGATTTGCTTTGATGTTGTCCTTATACCTCATCTTTTGGCCACCCTGGGCACGCTTTCCCTCAACAAGCTGAGAGTAGAAAATCTGTTTTGGGAGGCGGAGATCCGGCATTCGGACAACATGACCAGTCCATCTGAGCTGGCGTTGAGCAACAGTAGCGGTGATAGTGGGAATGTCAGCCTCACTCAGGACGCTGGTGTTGGTGCGTCGGTCCTTCCAACTAATTCTGAGGATTTTTCGGAGGCATCTTTGGTGGTACGTCTCCAGGGTTTTTATGTGCCCCCTGTATGTGGTCCAGGTCTCCAATCCATAGAGAAGAGTGAGCAGCAAGACAGCTTTATATACCATGATTTTGGTCTTTGCCAGAAGGTCACGGTTCTCAAATACTCTCTTCCTTAGCCTTGAGAAAGCCCCACTGGCACAGCTGAGACGGTGTTGTATTTCATCATCTATGTTGGCTTTTGCTGATAGGATGCTGCCTAGGTATGAGAAGTGGTCCACATTTTCCAGTCTAGCGTTGTCGATGGAGATGTTTGGGGGTGAGACTGGAGTACTGTTTGGTGGTGATTGATGGAGGATTTGGTTTTTTTTTATATTAATTGTTAGTCCTATCTGTTTGTACGCCCTCGTGAAGGCAACCACTGTACACTGTAGGTCCTCTTCTGAGAGGGCTACAAGGGCGTTATCGTCTGCATACTGTAGCTCCATAATGGATATGGTGTTCGTTCGACCTTTGGCCCTAAATCTGTTGATGTTAAAAAGTCGCCCGTCAGTTCTGTACATAATCCGAACTCCATGGGGAAGATGTTTGTCCGTGAGATGGAGGATAGCAGTAATGAAGATGGAGATCAGGGTTGGGGCAATGACACATCCCTGTTTCACTCCCGTGTCAACCCTGAAGGGCTCTGTTTCATCTCCACTACTACTGAGGACTGTAGCTGACATATTGTCATGTAGCAGTCTCAGTACCCGAATTTACCTCTCTGGGCATCCAAACCTTGCAAGAACCAGCCAAAGGGCTTGACAGTTCACAGAGTCAAAGGCTTTAGTAAGGTCTATAAAAGCCATGTATAATGGTAAATTTTGCTCCCTGCACTTTTCTTGGAGTTGACGAGCAGTGAAGATCATGTCCATCGTGCCTCTATTTGGTCGAAAGCCACTTTGGGACTCGGGAAGGATGGTTTCTGCAAGGGGTGTAAGCCTGTTGGACAAAACCCGAGCTAGGGCTTTCCCTGTGGTAGAGAGAAGAGAAATGCCCCGGTAGTTCCCACAGTTTGCCTTGTCTCCCTTCTTAAAGATGGAGACAACTAGGGCATCTCTAAGTTGTGCAGCGACTTTCTCTTGTTCCCATATTTTGAGCAGCAAGGCATGGGTGTGTCTGAGAAGATCAGGCTCGCCTTTCTTCAGGATTTCTGCTGGGATGCCGTCAGAACCAGCCGCCTTATTGTTTTTCATCTTCCTAATTGCATCCCGCACCTCTTCCAGACTGGGTGGTTCTCCCATGCTCTCAATTATGGGATGTTGGGGGAGTTTTTCAAGGGCCTCCATCTCTGGAGTGGTGTCCCTGTTCAGAAGATCCTCGTAATGCTCTTTCCATCCATTTGTTATTTCTCCCTTTCCTTCCAGCAGCGTGAGCCCATCCTTAGACCGAAGGGGGGGGTCAGAGAACGGTAGCTGGGGCCATATACCACTTTTGTGGCTTCAAAGAATCGTTTGGTGTCCCCAGAGTCAGCAAACTGCTGGATCTCCTGAGCCTTCTTCATCCACCAGAGGTTCTTCAGCTTCCTGACTGTCGATTGGATGGCCGCTTTAGCCTTGGCATGGGCAGCTCTTTTAACCTTGCAATTGATGTTATTCTACCAGGTGATAAAAGTTTGCTTCTTGGTGTCTATAAGCTGTTGGATTTCGGTATCGTTTTCATCGTACCAATCCTGATGTTTCCGCTTTTTCTGCCCTAGGATGCTTATACTGGAGTCCATGATGGCAGAGGACAGCTTGTCCCAGTGCTCTTCAGCGTCATGCGGATACTGTTTGGACAGATCCGCGCTAAGAGCCGCCTGGAGGTGTTGTTGGTAGGTGATATCGCCCAGCTGCTCGATGTTGAGCTTTGGTCGGCTCTGTCTTTTTTGCATCCTTTGCTTCCGCATTAAATGGATAGACATGATGGAGCGAATAGGACGGTTGTCGGTCCAACAATTGTCTGTACTGGTCATTGCCCTGGTGTTCAGCACATCACAGCGGTCTTTGGCACGGACAATGACATAGTCAATGAGGTGCCTGATTTTACTTCGAGGGTGCATCCATGATGTTTTGAATGCGTTTTTTTTGTCGGAAGAGTGTGTTCGTGATGATCAGGTTATGTTCTGAGCACTTTGTCAGTAGGAGTGTACCATTTGAGTTAATGTTCCCAACTCCTTCTCTTCCAAGCGTTCCTCTCCAGTGCTGATGGTCTCGTCCCACTCTGGCATTGAAGTCCCCAAGTAGGATTATCTTGTCCCCCCTTGGGAGCCCCGGATAAAATGGTGTCAAGGTCAGCATAAAAGGTCTCCTTTATTTCATCATGTGCATCAAGTGTTGGAGCATACGCACTAATCACAGTGGCCATTTGGCTGCCCACAAGCATCAGGCGCATGGTCATTAGGCGTTCGTTGATGCCCACAGGGGCCTCATTGAGGTGGCGGATGAGGCTGTTCTTTATAGCAAAGCCCACGCCATGGATACGTGGCTCTTCTGCAGGCCTTCCTTTCCAAAAGAAGGTGTACCCGCCTTTCTCCTCCCTCAGCTGCCCGTCGTCAGCCAGTCGGGTTTCAGAGAGCGCAGCTATGTCAATCTGGAACCTCCTTAGCTCTCTTGAGATAATGGCAGTTCTTCTTTCGGGTCGATCACTTGTTTTGTGGATCCTAAACAGGGCTGCTCAGTCATGGATGCAGCTGCCGAAAAACTCTTTCTGCCTCGGTCCGTGAGGTTAGCGACTGAATCTGGCACCCACCGCCTATGTACCAGGTTGCAGCTAGGAGCTGCCAGACTACACTGCCCTGCTCCCGTCACCACTTCCTGGTCGCCACAGGACTTTTTCTATCCGGGAATTAAGGGAGAGCTCTCTCTGCCTCAGTCCGGGAGCTTAATGACTAAAACTGTCACAAGACTTTTCCATCCATGATGTAGAGTAGGATGTGTTCCCTTTCGGGAGAACGCCTGCGCGTGATGTCTTTTAACGTGGGGAGACTGATGCGCCTGCAGCCACCACACGGCCCCTTGGCAGAGGAGGGCCTGATTCCAATGGCATGGAGAACCACGACGACTGGAGACTCTCTTCTGTTGCAGCCTTCATCCGCCTTCAGTGCCGTTGTGTCATTATGGTCATCATTCGCCGCATCAGCCGTTGAAGTCTTTTGGATCACTCTTTGTCTGGAACTTCCCCTTCAACCTTACTGCCATGGGTGGCCCTACCAGGAGCCTAGGCTCCGGACGGCATCGCTCTCAGGTTCATCGGAACGCACAAGGTTCTCCACCACGACAAGGTGGCGATCCAGGGAGAACTCTTTAGTAATAGTGATGATCAAAAAATATTATTACTTAATATATATATTGGGTTCAAAAACAGCCTACAGAAAATGGACTGTGATTGATGAAAGTATGATAGGTTATGAAAAGGAAGGGGTTGGAAAGAGATAGGTTTTGATAATCAAAAATTTTACCCTAAGCAAAATATGATGAAAGTAAAGATGCTTTTCGCGAAAATATTTTTTTTATACGAACTTTGTTTCCATTTGTAGACAAGAGTGACCAACAGAATGATGTTTAATTACAAAGAGAAAATGTTATATATATAATAATATAAATATACAAGAAATAAATGTTATCATAGTCAATAAAAGTTACTTTTATGGTAGAAAAGTTCATTGGTTTGTATTTTTAAGTAGTTTGTAAAAAAATTTTTTTTTAATTGACGAACCGGTTTTAAAAAAATCAAAATGGCAGCGACCTCGAAATGGAGAGCCCCGTTTTCAATTTGAAGGAGGGGCACCTGAGCATTCTGTGTTAACAATTTAAGAGAGTTCCGTCAACGTAATGAATATTTATAAACATATTTTAATGTGCTTGAGGAATATTCGATCATGGCATGTGTAGTTTATATAAGAATTAATTTAAGTAGTTATCGCCTCAAATTTCGTTTTAATTTCGGTTCGCTGAAATTATTTCAAGTAAAGAGCATTAAAAACTATTTCAAAACAAAAAAACATGAACTGAAGTTTTATTGACTATGGTAACATTTATTTATTGTATATTTATTTTTTCGGGTAGTCGTTTGTTGGCTTTTCTGCTAAACACTCTTACTAAATAATATCGACGAAATATCGAAAAACAAAGAAACAAGAACAGTTTTGAAAAATAATTAAGCTTTACTTACTTTAGTAAAATAATCCGAAACAGCAAAATGGGATATTAAAAAGGTAAACACGTAATTACTTTAGTTTTTTAAAGCAAAGAATCGATATAAATATCATTAAGAAGAAAATGGCGCACTTTTCAAGAAGAACAGCTTCGTTTCAGTTTTACTGTATTGAACGGTGCAGTACTGCGCCGTCGGATTCAGGGTTGTACTATTGTAATGTAAAGAACACGCAGAAAGGGTTGTAATCAAAAGAATTCCTTCTAATACACTGACAAAAAAGCTTAAACAGATATATAAATACAAATAAAAAGCTTATATAAATGTTTTTAAAAAGACACGTAATCACATGAGCAGGATTTATTCCTTCTTTTGACACGATAACAAGTAACGTTCTTATTTTTATTATTTATCTATTTATCTATTTCGAAAGAGTGGCACGTGAAAGTGGAGAAGTCGAGAATTGTCTACAGGTCCGACATTTTTTTGCTTTCACTTTAATAAGAACGTGAATTTATGAGGTGAATTTATTCGACACAATATGATTCAACTAAAAAAAAATACATAAAAGCTAACGTGAATTAAGATTAAAGTTAAGGTGTTATTGTGGACCCTCATCCCCTTTAAAAAACTTTGTTAAACTTTGTGATATATTTACATTCTATGTAGGTCAGGCGCGAACGAACACTCAATATTTTTATCATATCCTATTTCTTCAGACTAGAAAGATAATTATCAAAGTATACTTACGCAAATGGATATGAAAAATCTTTATTTAAGTTTGTGCAGTATTTCCAAGGAGGACAGGCGCGAATGCAGACCCCACAATTTTACTATACCATCCCTATTTAAGTTGAAACATACTTATCAAAGTATTCTTATGTACATATATATCAAAAACACTTGTAAAAGTTTTTTTTCATTTTTTATTTTCATACTTTGGAGGCTAGGCGCGAACTCAGACCCCACAATTTTTATGAACCACTGTTCTGCCGGATCAGACATACCCATTCCTGATCCACGATACATCTTCTATCATTATATGTAATCATTTTTTAAAATAGTCAACCATATAGGAGCCTATTCGTGACCAGACACCCCCCACATACAGACATATATATATATATATATATATATATATATATATATATATTAACTTTTATATATTGGTAATAAATAAATAAGAATGTAAATATATAAAGTACTAAGAAACGTAGGGACTGAACAGTTGTATAATGGATTAATCATAATCTTATAAGTATAATACTGGTAAATGAAAAAATATATATATATATATATCCATTTTGAATTTGGGGAGAGGGACAAATCTGACAGGCGAGAAAGACATTTTTTTTTATAACATGATTGTTTTTAAAACCCCGAAACAGTATTTCATGATCCTTTAAATTAACAACAGGACTATTGTGAATTCGAGAGAGCAATTTGATGCAGTGATTAAACGATCTACTGATTAAATAGTTTTCCAATGAATGATTAAAAAAATCAAAATTAAATGTTTTTTTTTCATATAATTTTAATGTTAAAAAAACTTCCAAGCATATATATATATATATATATATATATATATATATATATATATATATATATATATATATATATATATATATGCTGTGTATGGATGTGGGATTTTCATACTTGTTTAATTTTCTTATCACTTTGTTTTTTTCTGGGGATGGGGCATTCCACCGGATGCCAAACATTCTCCCGTAAGTATAGTTACTCCAACCGAGAGATCTTTTTAAGATTCTTATCGTCTCTTTAAGTGCTATTGTATTTCTTTTGCACTTGGTTGACCGGGTATATTCGCCAGATAGTTTTTGGAAATTCTTTTTCATTAGCCCGGTTGCTCCTATAATGACTGGTATGATTGATACTTTCTTAAGATTACAGTTTCTTTTCATGTTGTAAATAAGTCCTTGGTATTTTGTTATTTTCTCCCTCTCTGCTCTGTTAAGTCCAGCATCATTTGGGACGCTTACTTTAACTAAGGTTGCCACTTTCTCCTTCTTGTCCCATATCACTATGTCAGGCTTAATAGCCCCATTTTCTAGGTATGTAGCTGTAGGAATTTCGTAGTCATAGTGGATGGTGTATGACTTATTTCCAACTGTTCTTTTTGGTAAACATGTTGCCAAGATTTGCTTGAGCTCTCCCGTCAAGAACAGCATATGAGCGTCTGATTATCAAGTAGATTCCATAGATCACCATAAATGTTTGGCCACATTTCTAAGCGTATATTATCAATCTTTTGAATTGAAAACAATTGTATCATGTTTGAACTGAAGTTGTTTTATACGCAATAGGAAAAACAACATCGCACATGAAGTCCATATCATAAGTCCAGCTCAAATAAACAGAAGTTTATAGAAGCTAGAAATAATTGTAAGAGAGTGATGGAGACAGCTAAGACAGATTACTCTGAAACCAACAGAAAACGCATCGAAGCACAGAAATTAGGACCCCGGGATTTTTGGAAAATCTACAATAGCGTAGTAAATAATGGACAGTCAACTATTCCCCCACTATCAAACAATCATGAGGTTGCTTGCACGGCAACTGACAAGGCTAATCTGCTTGCCAGTCAGTTTGCCTCAAACTCCACTCTGAACTCGGTACACCACTCACTCCCTGATTTTCCTCTGTGAACAGACGCCACACTAGACGATTTGAAAATCACCCCTTCTCAGGTACATGCTATTATAAAAAACCTAGACACCTCAAAAGCATGTGGACCAGATCTCATCCCGGTTGTGCTATTAAAAAAAATGCTCTGCCGAGGTTGCTCCAGTTCTCTCCAAACTTTACAATAAATGCCTTAACGAATCTTGCTTTCCCGACTGCTGGAAAACCACCTCTGTGGTACCAGTCTTCAAGAATTCTGGTGAAAGAACTGACCCACTAAATTATCGCCCCATTAGCCTCCTCCCGCTTTTCGCCAAAATATTTGAGTCCTTAGTTAATCAAGCCCTAGTCCAGCACCTAACAGCTGCTAAACTCCTGACTGACAAACAATATGGATTCAGGCAAGCCCGTTCAACAGCAGATATCTTAACTGTAGTTTCTGAACGTATATACCGTTCATTGGACAAAACAGGGGAGGGTAGAGCGGTGGCCCTTGATATATCTAAGGCTTTTGACAGGGTATGGCACGATGGTCTTCTAAGGAAAATTAGATCATATGGAATCACTGGAAGAATTCATAATGTAATTAAATCCTTCTTAAGTAATAGAAAAATCAAAGTTGTCCTCGACGGTCGTACATCTAAACAATATGATATAAATGCGGGAGTACCTCAGGGGTCTATCCTTGGACCTCTATTATTCCTTATATTCATAAATGACCCCCCTGATAAAATTGTTTCGGAGATGGGTATATTTGCCGATGACACCACTCTCTATAACAGATATGAAGGGAAAACAAATGAACACATATCCAAGGAAATGGCAGAAACACTAGAGGATGACCTCCAATCCGTAGTGGAATGGGGACAAAAATGGTTGGTGGTTGGTCACATTCAATGCTGCTAAGACTAAGCTTGTTTCCTTCAATAACTACAAGAAACCTTCTCTACCACCAATAGCAATGGCCAAGAACACATTGCCTGAAAGGTCTTCTTTTAAACTCCTCGGCCTAACGTTTACAGGGAATATGAACTGAAATAGATACATTGAGAGCATTGCCAAGGCTGCTGCAAGGAAGGTTGGCTCCCTCTACCGTGCTAGAAAACTACTTACGCCTGACAGTATCCTATACCTCTATAAGGCCATCATTCGCCCATGTATGGAGTACTGTTGTCACATCTGGGCTGGTGCATCTGCTTCTTGTCTCTCGCTCCTGGACAGGGTTCAAAAGAGAGTCGCCAACCTGATAGGTCCTGAACTGTCATCTAGGCTTCAGCCTCTGTCCCACTGATGAGATGTTGTATCCTTCTGCTTGTTCTACAAATACTTTAATGGTAAATGCTCTGACGAACTGCAAACACTTGTACCTCCCCGACGTAACTACCCCCGACAAACCCGACAAGCTACTAAGTCTCATCCCTTTACAGTAGAGATCCCTAGGTGCAAGAAAGCCTTTTACTCCAATAGTTTCTTCCCCAGAACTGCGGGTCTTTGGAACTCCCTTCCGGGATTCTGCTTTCCCAACTGTACTGATATGCAGAAGTTCAAGTGTAATGTTAACAAACATCTTTCTACTCATCTCCCTTCATAATGACCCAGCTAATTAAGTCCCTGATAGTAGCCCCTTGCTTCAAAGTGGCACTGTGCCTTGTTCGGAGTGAAAATTGAATTAAAATAAAAAAAATCAATTTTATAGAGTTCTATTCTTCTCTGTGTTCTAACTCCCATCTGCCAGTAAGATGTTTGATGCCTCGTTCATGAAATTAATTTTGTTTCTGAACTGAAAAGTGAAACTCATTTAATAAGTAATACTTAATCTACCCAAATGAGCTTTCATACTCTTGCTTCAAAATTCCGAGAATATTACGGACGATGTACATTTTTCAATTCATATTATTATAATAGATATGATAGATCTTTATTCTTTTCTACAATGTGAAGTCGAGCATAATGCATAAATTAAAAACAAATACACCTTTTCGTTGTTCGATTAAAAGTGATATCGCTCACACTGAAGTCTGCTTGTTCTCAGAATAATGATGCAGAATAAAAACTTTTAGATGCGATTTTCAAATTAAAGTCAATTTTACGGCCACTTTTCTTTTTTTTTTTTTAATTGTTCGGTGAATTTACAAAAAAGTTGCAGAACGTCCTTCTTCCTTATATTCAGTATGGGTTTCTAAATACTATCGTTAATATTTCCTTTTCTGCATAAGTACCCGGAATTTTATTAGTCGAGTTTCCATCTATAGCTCTGTCCAATGTCTCATAACATAAGTATCTTAGAAGTTTTTTTAGTAATTCATCCTGCAGACTGCAGTTCCCGTTTCTGAGGCATCACCAGCATAAATGCTTTGCCGGGGTTTGCCGTCGCATTTCCACAATATGGTAATCAAAATCCACAAAGAATAACACAATGGATGAGTTCCCGTCTTAGAGTGGAGATGGAACCAACAGTATATATAGTTATAATCGATACCAAATGAAAGAAGATTAAATAAATTATTGATTTCGGCAGATTCCAAATGTACCAGAGAAATGAGATACTTTTGCATTTACACTATTTAACACACACACACACACATGCACACACATATGTGTGTGCGTGTGAGCATATATGCA
This sequence comes from Euprymna scolopes, assembly GCF_053919585.1. Classification (NCBI taxonomy): domain Eukaryota; kingdom Metazoa; phylum Mollusca; class Cephalopoda; order Sepiida; family Sepiolidae; genus Euprymna; species Euprymna scolopes. The sequence continues at coordinate 24,436,912 of NC_136484.1, read as the reverse complement.
CATGCATGTGTGTGTATGTATATATATTGTATTAATAAAAGCGAATATGCATAGCTTATTTTCCTATTATGTCTTAATTTGTTTCAGTTTATACTTATCAGTTACACCTCTGCGTAGTGTCGCCTTTAATAAATTAAAATTTCCTTTCCTCTCTCTCTCTCTCTCTCTCTCTATATATATATATATATATATAGTATATATATACTTATATATATACTATATACATATATATACACATATATAAGTGTGTGTGTGTGTGTGTGTAATATCTTGCGTTAATATATTATGGATGACTAAAATAATAGAATTAAACGTCTGTGCGTAAAAACAAGTGCGCAGTTCGAGAAAGATAACTCAAAAGAGGCTGGTGAGAGGAAGACGAATGAGACAGGAAAGCAGATGATTATACACAGACCTACTTTAATTATAGGCTTAATAAGTAGAGATTTTATAAATGCGCTCTTATGTTTACATAGAAAACGTACATACTACATAACAACAAGTCTGTTTTGAAGTTAATTGTAGAGTAATTAAAAAAATACATGCAGTTATTTAGTTAATAATTAATGTGGTTCTACTCCAGATATGAAAGTAGATAATTGATTGATTTATTTAATACTGTGACATAGAATGTTTAGAAGTTTTAAAGTTGCTGCTTAAAAATTAACTAGGAAACATGGCTAATGTAAATTCTATCGGTTCTATTGATGCTAAGCAAATACAAACCAACCAAATAGATGTGTTTAAATTAAGAATCACATCAAATAATATCAATCAATTGCCTAACCGAATCATCATTTCGATACTCCTAGTGTTTTTAAAATGTTATTAAAAATTATGGAAATCGCTTCAGACAAGACATGAAGCCACTTTATGTCAGGGGCTAATCGAAGTAAATCAATACCATTAATCGTGGACAGCATGAGTACAAATGATAAAGTTTCACGGAAATCTCAAATTCTTTCTTTCCCAAAACACAGTTTAAAAAGTCAAGTATTGGTTGTCTGCTTGTAGAAGTTATTAAGTGTAAAATGGCGGCCATGTTGGAAACGTTTGAAGAAAGCGTGATGTGGAAGAAAAATGGCGTACATAAGACCCTACTGTTTTGTTTTATTTTCTCTTTTCAATGCTGTTTAACTCATCATCATGAGGAATACTAACTTCTACTAAGTTTGCTTTTGTTCTTCTTATCCCATTTTTAAAGTCAGGTTAAATAACTTTATTTTCTGGGCACGTAGCCGTAAGAATGTATGCACCAGTTACGGAAAAATGTGATATCACCGCGATATTTCACTTAACATTTCAAAGAATACCAGATATTTCCCTTTTCATATGAATAAATATATTTTATTATATTAAACTTATCTATTGGGAGAAATGTATTGTTAATAACAGTTACTATTAATAGCTGCATTTGCTGCTGAAAACAAAATATCACCCAACAGAAAGTAATCCTAGTTTGGTGAAGTATTTTCTGAAAAGAATAAAAGTGAATTACATGCTATTGTTCCGAAGAACATGGTGGTACGATCATAAAGAATAACAGGCTATTTAGAAGGAGATATTCGTTTTGTAGGATGGAACGAGAATTCTGAAACAAACCGGCATCACTTTGTAATATTAGTTTGGCTTGCTTAGTTTTCGACTTAACGTCTTTTCATAGTCATGTAGGTTAAAAAGAAAATTAATTTATAACTTTTTCAACCAAGTAATTTTGAATTTTTCAGTTCAACTGTACTTATCTTATTCGATGAACAGCGAGTTCACGAACTTTTCCACCCAAGTTCATTTGTAATACATGAGCGATATTTATTCTCACGAACCAATAAATTGTCTGGTTTTAATAATTGACGTACAACAAGGTTAATTAGTGTTCACCTGTTTTTGTTCATTATCTATTAATTTACATATACGGCATAATCCCGTTGACACACCGGTTCTCGCCAAATCACCGAAGTTAAGCAACGATAAGCCTGGCCAGTATTAGATCAGTGACAATTTCGGAATGCAAGATGCTGTATGTATTGCACCGAGACGTAGAAATTCCCAGGTTGGTATCTGGGGACGTATTTAATCCATTGGGAGAGATGCGCTCTCAGTCTTCGTTAAGACATGTGTCTAGGAAGTGTAAAACTTTGATATAAAATCCTAAGATCTACTGTCTGCTCTGTCCTATTGCAGCCATTGCACCGACTGAGATAAGCAGTTGTGTAAAAAAATATGGTTGGTTCTGTACAGAGCCTTCACTATCAAAAACAAATCATGTGTGGATTTCTGAATAATTTAGTTGTCGTGGCGGACATTATACGTCGAAATCGACGGAAGTATGATCATTAATTTGCGCAATTTATCCCTATCTATCTATCTATCTATCTATCTATCTATCTATCTATCTATCTATCTATCTATCTAACATATGATACAATAATTGTCGGGCCCTACATATAGATGGCGCTTCTAATAAAATATATATGATTGTTATAAAGTAATAACCTTCGAATGGTACATCTCTAAGTCAATCGTATTATAAGTTTACCTATTAGTTATGTTAAGTGTTGGGCCATTATGTTGAACAAAGATGGCGGTAGAAAATCAAATCGGCGAAGAATCAATGCAGTTACGATCTCGAGTGTTGAGTAATTCTTTAGAACAACGATGGCGGCATTAGATCGGCGAAAAATCAATGTAGTCCGAACCAGCAGTGGTTCAGTCGTGTCAAAATGGAGACTGATAGCGAACTGACTTGAATCCAAAATTCGATATTTTTATAATGAGATCGAAGGCTTCTCATTGGTTGGTTGTCCTAACACGTAGTTATAAATAAGATCGTCCAAATTCTTGTGATCATACCCTCATTATAAATCCAAAACATTTTAACAAGTTATATGAATGACGTTATTTTTGCAAAATTTCTAAGCAATAAAATAAATCTAAATTACATGTGTGGATAAAGCATTTCTTTCTGATGGAAAAAAATACTGTTCAATCATTTCGAACTCTATGTTGGAAACAATGGTTAAAAAGTTGTCTGTGAACTTGAAACGCGACCTTACAGACACAAATTATGCTGAACGCTCAGGTCGCCCAAATTCGACAATTGTCTGGAAAACAGCAAAAAAAGAACGTCGAAAAGACGAAACATCCACAGGCAAGATTTTGACCCCGTATTTTAGGATGCGCAAAGTATTTTATGCAACGATTACCATGAGAAAGCAAACGGCATCAATAACGAATATTATACTGCATTATTATTACGTTTGATGCAAGCAATTAGAAAAACACATCGATTGCAACGATGGCAAAACAACATGAATACAATGTAGAATGGCTTTCGCATCAACCCCATTTCTGAATTCCAGCAACTACTGCTGAATCCCACAGGCAAAAGATTTTGACCCCAATGAAGCATTGATATCGGAAGCTGAAGCATAATTTGTTGCCAAATATACACTATTCTGCAGAAGTGATATCGAATTGTTAGAGAAAATTTGAAATCAGTTTATCACCTTAAAATAAGGTTATCTTGATGGATGGAGACATTTTTTCTTTAAAAGTTGTTTTCTTATTTGGGGTTAGTACATCTGATCTATCTATCTATCTATATATATATATCTATCTATCTACCTATCTATCTATCTATCTATCTATCTATCTATCTATCTATCTAGCGGTCTGTCTATATCCTCATCTATCTATCTATCTATCTATCTATCTATCTATCTATCTGTATTTCTATCTATCTATCTAGCGGTCTGTCTGTATCCTCATCTATCTATCTATCTATCTATCTGTCTTTCTATCTATCTATCTATCTATCTATCTATCTATCTATCTATCTATTGACCTGTGTTTCTGTCTATCTGTCTGTCTGTCGATCTATCTATCTATCTATCTATCTAGCTATCTAGCTATCTATCAAGCTATCTATCTAGCTATCTATCGTTCTGTCTGTATCCTCATCTATCTATCTATCTATCTATCTATCTATCTATCTATCTATATATCTCTTACAAGCCTACAACGGTTTACAGAAATCAAGCCCGGAGCATGCGTTTACTGCTTTTAGTGTGATGCTTCCTATCCCAAATTCTTGTGCAATAGATGCTGTTAAAATTCTTCGATATCTTTCACTTGATAGATTTTGACCTGTTGGCGATTATGACAACACACGCACACGCACCCATTGTATGGCATTTCTATTAGAATGGTGTGCTTAAAGGCGCCATTTCGAAACATTTTAGGCGTGTCACAAAGAAAGTCATTTTTTTCCAGGTATTCGGTTTCCGAGGCCCTTGTCTTTCATTTTGTGTATTTCTTTAAAGAATTTTCATTTTAGCCAAGAGAACAGTGCAATATATTGTTTCGAAAATTATATCAGAAATTCTTTTCTTTTTAACACATTTTTCACTTGGTTAAACATTGATGTAAATAGGAATAGCAGTAATACACGCTCCCCCTCTCTCTCTCTCACACACACTCACACAAAGTAACACACACAGACATGGACAGACTAACCTTGTATATACACACACATACTGCAACATGCACACACTAACCTTTATACACACACACACACACACATATATATATACATATATATCCCCTTACTGTTATATATATATATATATATATATATATATATATATATATAGATATACATATATATATATATCCCCTTACTGTTATATATATATATATATATATATATATATATATATATATATATATATAGTAGAAATGGTAATTAATAAAAACTGAAGAAAGTGCTCAATACTGTTGTAGAGCAAATATGCGTTTTATTTTTTATTACTGTATCTTTCTGTTAAGTTACATTATTTTTTCAGCTACCCGGCCGTTTTTTGGCCGTCTGTAGCTGCCTCAGACTTTTACCGAAATGTTCGTTGTTATGGGATGAAAGAGTGAAACAGTGAACAGGGGAGGGGTGCGAGAAGGGAGGGGAAAAAGAGGTAGGGAACAAGGGGAAATGTGGGAGGGGGTGCTTGGTATGTCGGTAATGTTTTAGTTTTGGAGTTTAAGGAACTTGTGGGGGAGGGTCTGGGAAGTTAATTTCTGGTGTAGCTGAGGTCATAGGGATACATGGAGGGGGAAGGGGAATATGTGGGGGTAGGAGGAGGAGGGTTACTTTAAAATTCGAGTCTTAATGTTAAAGTTTTTGGTGTCTCGTTGGTGAGATGATTTCTTGATAAGTATGTCTTGACCTGTTGGGTGTTCGCTTAGGTTCGGAGGCGGGGGGAGGGGCTATGATTCACTTTATTTAGTTTTATTTTTGTTAATTGTTTGGAGAGGGTTAAATAAGGATAGGATTTTTATATTTTATAAGAAAATATTTTTCTACAGAAATATATATATATATATATATATATATATATATATATATATGTATATATATAATATCGTTCTCTGCTTTCATAATCATTTTGAATCCATATAAACTTTTCATGAACGGTTTAAATGCAAATCGGAGATCTGGGCTATCTAAATTTACAGGAAAGAACTTTCACTTACTCGCATAAGTATCCAACAACACCGCATTTCGCAAGCTTTTTTCTTTTACACATAAGACTAAATGGAAAAAAGTATGTTTTTACTGCAAAACACAACAACAACAATAACAACAACAACAACAACAACAACAACAATAATAATAATAATAATAATAATAATAATAATAATAATAATCACATAGAGCCAAGAAAACCGAGAACGCAATATACTATGCCTCCCCCTCTCCCCCCGCCCCAAATGGTGGCGTATACATCAGATGGCGCAACATGAAAGAATTGTGAATGGTCTGTGAGAACGGAATCGGAGAGAACTGAAGCTTTAGGGGGGATTTTTTATCATCCAAATTCCAAGGAATACCGATGACCGATGCCAGCGAGAAATCAATGGTAAGCGGCTGTTGAGGTAACGAGAAGTCAGCTCTGCTGGCGATCTAGAGAGGTGGAAATCTGGGGAGACTTGTCATTCAGACTCCAGGAAATACCACAGACATAGTCCCCCCTCCCACTCAAAAATCCTCTTGTCTAATATCCAATTCTGTCTACAACGCCGCAATGTCGATTTCCTGAGATTGTTTTGCAAGTACAACGGGCGTACAATAATTAATGTATGTCCCTAAGCCACTTCCAGTTCTGATCTGGCTGAAAGTTGCAAGTGCAATGATTATATATGCAGAAAATTATTGTGGTTTTTTATTTTAAAGTGTTGGACTTGAGTCAGGTTTAACAAAAATAATCGCGGTAATCCGGTTTTTATATTTGAAATGGTTCACATCACAAGAGACTTTTGATAAAATAAAAGAAACATATAGTAACGATGACCCATCAGATGAGCTTGTAAAACGCTGGCATCGCGAATTCAAACATAACCGAAAATCTGTGGAAAAATCTCTCAAACCTAACTGCCCCCTTTTCTGTCATGGATGAAGTATCTGTTAGTCAAGTTGAAGCTTCCGTTTTGGAAGATCGATGCATAATTATTTGTCAAATAGCCCAAGATGTTAAGATTAGTACAGAGTCTCTGGAAACTATCATTCGTGACCATTTGCATAAACATAATGTATCTGCAAGATGGATTTCTAGGTGGGTGATATCTTTCCAGAAGCGAAAACGCATCGAATGCTCAAGGATGAATTTGATGATGTGCCAAGAAGATGTGTTAAAGTTTTTCAAAAGACTTATTATACATGATGAAACCTGGGTCTACAAAAAATAGCACAGTCACTGCAGTGGAAACACTTTAGCCCACTACCTTCAGAGAAAGCAAGAAGACAATTCTCCGTTAGCAAAGTCATGCTTACATTCTGGTTCCAGGACGGAGATGTTCCTATTTACTTGCCTCCCCATGAGGGCAGAATTAGACAAAAGGTCGGTTTTTAATGTGAGGAAAATCTAACTCCCTAAGAAGGGGCACTCTGGATAGGGAAAAAAATAAAAATTGGCTCAGTCATGAAGGATTTCTCCTCCACTGACTAAGGACAGAAAAGGTGAAGCGTAGGATCAAAACAGATACTACACTGTCATTTTGGCCCGAAATAGTCATGACAGATTTCCTAGCAGAGGTTAGCACAACTTTAGGAGTATCAGTTTTGAAGAAATTAAGAGAAGCTATCAAAATTAAGAGGTCAGATAAGATCAGCAAAGGTATCCTCCTCCTGTAAGACAACGCTCTGGTTCACAACGCAAATGTCGCCAGATGAGAGGCACGGGCGTGTGTCTATTAAATCTTTCACGATCTCCCTTACTCTCCTGACCTTTCCCCTATGATGTTTCAGCCATGAAGTTATTTTTTAAAGGAAAACATTTCCCGCGTGGTACAGATTTAATTTCCGAAGTCACATCGTGGTTGGAAGACCAACTTGGGATTTTCTACAAAAACGGTCTTCAGGGCTGCATTAAAAACGATGAGACAAATGTGTAACTCTGGATGGTTTTTATGTAGAGAAAGTCTAATAACTGTGCCAAGTTTCGTTGCTCTACTGCTATGAAAAATTGGTTAGGGGCATTACTTATTGAACGTCACTGGTACTTCAATGGAACGTGCTCCGACAAACTTGTTACACTTGTGACCCCTTAAATAAATACCTAGACTAACCGGTCAATCGACAAAATCCAACCCTTTCACAATAGAGGTCCCAAGATGTCAGAAAACTATTATGATAGCGTTTTTTCTTCAAATCTCTCGCGTTTGGAATTCGTTCCATGCTGTTTCGCACATTCAATTAACATGTAGAAATTTATATATAATTTGAACGAGAATCATACTGCACAACTTCCCTATTTGAAATGGCTTTAAAATTTTGGCCATAAATTTAATGATATTGACGATGTGAGACTCTATGAAAGAAACCATTGCCATGGACGTGCGTCAGAAGCAGAGAAGCGTCATTAAATTCCCCCATGCAGAAAAATTGAACCACTCATCATTCATCAGCGCCTGGTGAATGTTTACGAACCCGACGCAGTTCATATCAGCGCAGTAAGGAGATGGGTTCATCGATTTCAGAGTGGAAACAGAGATTTGAGTGACAAAGCATGCCCAGGACTTTTATAACCGAGGCATTATTATCGCTTACAAAAAAATGTTCTGAGAATAGTGTTGATTATGTAGAAAAAATAAATTCTGGAACAAAAAAGGTAATTCGTTCTAATAGTACCACTTTCGTCTTCGTAGCTCTTCAACGCTTCAGTTTTTGAGTTAAAAAAAATAGACGACTTTACTTCGGAACGACCTTCAAATCTGAATTTTTATCATTCTTATACATCGCATTTACGCTACCATCAGCTAGAAACCTCTATTATATATATAGAAAAGTAATGCTTTACGCTAAATGGAAATTGTTATTTCATTACTGGAGGACTTTGCATGTTGTCCATTTACTTTTTGTATGGATTTGCAACTATACAACTGTATTTGCGTATGCAAGTCTGTCGTCCCTGGTAAGTGTACTCTTATTCTCGTAGAAATGGCTGTTTGTTAGCATACAGCTGCTAGTTTGAATACAGCTGTCTGCCTGTAGAGCCGTGTTCAATAAAGTATAGGTTTTCATCTTTTCTCAGATGTGAAGAGGCTCTGTTTGTTTTGCGCGGCAAGGAACTTTCTTGTTTGTAAGATGGCATCCCCTTCGAATGTTTACCACATCAAAAGTGAAAAAAAGAAAGAAATAGCGAAAAGAAAAAGAAGGTTCATTGCTTTTGCAGAAATGGCAATGACGTCATTGGCCCAGTGCATGACGTCTCTTGCATACATACATACATACATACATACATACATACATACATACATACATACACACACGCACGCATATATGTATGCGTGTGTGCGTGTGTGTGTGCGTGCGCGTGTGTGTGTGCATAAAACATTAAGATAAACTTTTCAAAATCAGAACTGAGCCGAAGAAAAGACAGCTGTCCATGCACACACAAAATCTTGGTACACATATTTATTTAGATAGAGATTTCATACAGTAATAAAATAGCAAATTATATATTCGGGCCATGGATCGTCTACTAAACTGACCGTCCAGTCCTCTAGAAGTATGATATATACTAAAAGTTTGAAAGCAGCATCAACTGTACAAAGAGACTTCATATATTTGAAAAATATTTTGGAATTTTAAAATATTTAGTATTATATAAAAATACTTACACATCAGATCACATGTGGTTCATTATATATTATTTACGCACACACACACACACACACACACACACACGCGCGCGCGCACACACACATATATATACACACACATACACACACTTGCACACACATATACACATACACACATATATATATACACACATACACACACATACACACGTACACACACATAAACACATACATACACACACATACACACACATACACACACATAAACACATACATACACACATACACACACACACACACACACATACACACACATACACACATACCGGCATATACACACATACACACATACACACATACATACACATATATACACACACATACACACACATACACACACACATACACACACATACATATACATATATCAGAAACAATCGTATACGAAAACTGTTGCTTATGTTGAATTCGTAAAATCTATGTAAATGAATATGTTCGGATCTCTCTTCTCAGTCTCTCTTTCTCTGTCTACCCTCTTTCCTTCTTCTCTCTCTCTATCTCTCTCTCTCTCTCTCTATATATATATATATATGTATATATATGTATATATATATATGTATATATATGTGTATATATATATATATGACTACTTAATATGTGTATATATATATATATATGACTACTTAATTTTATCACATAAATTAATATATGAAAATATAATTTTAGGCGTAAATTTTCAGTATTTACTTCAACAGTGTTCAATACATAGGTAGAGCTAGGAAGTAATTTATAAATATATATGGCAATTAAGGTACACAGAATAGTTCACGTTTCATTCTCGTGAGAATTCGTAAGGCGTATATATATTATATGAGTAAAATTACAAAATGCGGGTAAATTTAAGTGTAATTACAATATGCGGGTAAAATTTAATAAAATAACAGCATTTGAGAGAACTTTAGTAAAATTATAAAAAATTGGGTGAATTTTGTTAAATTATAAGTTTGGAGTAAATTTTAGAAAAATTACGAATTCGGGTGAATTTTAGAAAAATTATAAGATTCCAGTAACATTTCACTAAAATAACCAAATTCAGAAACATTTTTGTAAAATTACAAAATTTGGAAGAATTTTAGCAAAATTACAAAATTTGGGTAAAATTTACAAGATTTGGATGAATTTTAGTAAATTTACAAGATTTGATGAATTTTAGTGAATTTACAAGATTTGGATGAATTTTAGTGAATTTACAAGATTTGGTGAATTTTAGTGAATTTACAAGATTTGGATGAATTTTAGTGAATTTACAAGATTTGGTGAATTTTAGTGAATTTACAAGATTTGGATGAATTTTAGTGAATTTACAAGATTTGGTGAATTTTAGTAAATTTACAAGATTTGGATGAATTTTAGTGAATTTACAAGATTTGGATGAATTTTAGTGAATTTACAAGATTTGGTGAATTTTAGTGAATTTACCAGATTTGGATGAATTTTAGTGAATTTACAAGATTTGATGAATTTTAGTGAATTTACAAGATTTGGATGAATTTTAGTAAATTTACAAGATTTGATGAATTTTAGTGAATTTACAAGATTTGGATGAATTTTAGTGAATTTACAAGATTTGATGAATTTTAGTGAATTTACAAGATTTGGATGAATTTTAGTGAATTTACAAGATTTGATGAATTTTAGTGAATTTACAAGATTTGGATGAATTTTAGTGAATTTACAAGATTTGATGAATTTTAGTGAATTTACAAGATTTGATGAATTTTAGTAAATTTACAAGATTTGGATGAATTTTAGTGAATTTACAAGATTTGGATGAATTTTAGTAAATTTACAAGATTTGATGAATTTTAGTAAATTTACAAGATTTGATGAATTTTAGTGAATTTACAAGATTTGATGAATTTTAGTGAATTTACAAGATTTGATGAATTTTAGTAAATTTACAAGATTTGGATGAATTTTAGTGAATTTACAAGATTTGATGAATTTTAGTGAATTTACAAGATTTGGATGAATTTTAGTGAATTTACAAGATTTGGATGAATTTTAGTGAATTTACAAGATTTGGATGAATTTTAGTGAATTTACAAGATTTGATGAATTTTAGTTAATTTACAAGATTTGGATGAATTTTAGTGAATTTACAAGATTTGGTGAATTTTAGTGAATTTACAAGATTTGGTGAATTTTAGTGAATTTACAAGATTTGATGAATTTTAGTGAATTTACAAGATTTGGATGAATTTTAGTAAATTTACAAGATTTGGTGAATTTTAGTGAATTTACAAGATTTGGATGAATTTTAGTAAATTTACAAGATTTGGTGAATTTTAGTGAATTTACAAGATTTGGTGAATTTTAGTGAATTTACAAGATTTGATGAATTTTAGTGAATTTACAAGATTTGGATGAATTTTAGTAAATTTACAAGATTTGGATGAATTTTAGTGAATTTACAAGATTTGGTGAATTTTAGTGAATTTACAAGATTTGGTGAATTTTAGTGAATTTACAAGATTTGGATGAATTTTAGTGAATTTACAAGATTTGGTGAATTTTAGTGAATTTACAAGATTTGGATGAATTTTAGTGAATTTACAAGATTTGGCGAATTTTAGTGAATTTACAAGATTTGGATGAATTTTAGTAAATTTACAAGATTTGGATGAATTTTAGTGAATTTACAAGATTTGGATGAATTTTAGTGAATTTACAAGATTTGATGAATTTTAGTGAATTTACAAGATTTGGTGAATTTTAGTGAATTTACAAGATTTGGTGAATTTTAGTGAATTTACAAGATTTGGTGAATTTTAGTAAATTTACAAGATTTGGGTGAATTTTAGTGAATTTACAAGATTTGGGTGAAGTTTAGTGAATTTACAAGATTTGATGAATTTTAGTAAATTTACAAGATTTTGATGAATTTTAGTGAATTTACAAGATTTGGTGAATTTTAGTGAATTTACAAGATTTGGATGAATTTTAGTGAATTTACAAGATTTGGTGAATTTTAGTGAATTTACAAGATTTGGATGAATTTTAGTAAATTTACCAGATTTGGATGAATTTTAGTGAATTTACAAGATTTGGATGAATTTTAGTGAATTTACAAGATTTGATGAATTTTAGTGAATTTACAAGATTTGGATGAATTTTAGTGAATTTACAAGATTTGATGAATTTTAGTGAATTTACAAGATTTGATGAATTTTAGTAAATTTACAAGATTTTGATGAATTTTAGTGAATTTACAAGATTTAGATGTATTTTAGTAAATTTACAAGATTTGATGAATTTTAGTAAATTTACAAGATTTGATGAATTTTAGTGAATTTACAAGATTTGATGAATTTTAGTGAATTTACAAGATTTGATGAATTTTAGTAAATTTACAAGATTTGGATGAATTTTAGTGAATTTACAAGATTTGATGAATTTTAGTGAATTTACAAGATTTGGATGAATTTTAGTGAATTTACAAGATTTGGATGAATTTTAGTGAATTTACAAGATTTGGATGAATTTTAGTGAATTTACAAGATTTGGTGAATTTTAGTGAATTTACAAGATTTGGATGAATTTTAGTGAATTTACAAGATTTGGTGAATTTTAGTGAATTTACAAGATTTGGATGAATTTTAGTAAATTTACAAGATTTGATGAATTTTAGTGAATTTACAAGATTTGGATGAATTTTAGTGAATTTACAAGATTTGGTGAATTTTAGTGAATTTACAAGATTTGGTGAATTTTAGTGAATTTACAAGATTTGGATGAATTTTAGTAAATTTACAAGATTTGGATGAATTTTAGTGAATTTACAAGATTTGGATGAATTTTAGTGAATTTACAAGATTTGGTGAATTTTAGTGAATTTACAAGATTTGGATGAATTTTAGTGAATTTACAAGATTTGGTGAATTTTAGTGAATTTACAAGATTTGGATGAAGTTTAGTGAATTTACAAGATTTGATGAATTTTAGTAAATTTACAAGATTTGGATGAATTTTAGTGAATTTACAAGATTTGGTGAATTTTAGTGAATTTACAAGATTTGGATGAATTTTAGTGAATTTACAAGATTTGGTGAATTTTAGTGAATTTACAAGATTTGGATGAATTTTAGTGAATTTACAAGATTTGGTGAATTTTAGTGAATTTACAAGATTTGATGAATTTTAGTGAATTTACAAGATTTGATGAATTTTAGTAAATTTACAAGATTTGGATGAATTTTAGTGAATTTACAAGATTTGATGAATTTTAGTGAATTTACAAGATTTTGATGAATTTTAGTGAATTTACAAGATTTGGATGAATTTTAGTGAATTTACAAGATTTGGATGAATTTTAGTGAATTTACAAGATTTGGTGAATTTTAGTGAATTTACAAGATTTGGATGAATTTTAGTAAATTTACAAGATTTGGATGAATTTTAGTGAATTTACAAGATATGGATGAATTTTAGTGAATTTACAAGATTTGATGAATTTTAGTGAATTTACAAGATTTGGATGAATTTTAGTGAATTTACAAGATTTGGTGAATTTTAGTGAATTTACAAGATTTGGTGAATTTTAGTGAATTTACAAGATTTGGGTGAATTTTAGTGAATTTACAAGATTTGGGTGAAGTTTAGTGAATTTACAAGATTCGAATGTAACTTAGTGAAATCACAAAATTCGAAAGAATTTTAGTGAAATACAAGATTCGGGTGAGTTTTTGTGTAATTACAAAATGCAGGAGAATTTTATTAAAATTCAAACTAATTTTTGCAAAATTTCAAAATTTGTGAAATCACAAGATTCAGATGAAATTAATTAAAATTACAAGTTTGAGGTTAATTTCAGCAAAATTACAAATTTCAAGTGAATGTTAGTAAAATTACAAAAATTAGCGTGAATTTTAGGAAAATTACAAAACTCGCAAAAATGTAAAATCAAAAACAATTGTGTGAATATTAATAAAATTACAAAAATTGGCTTAATTTTGCTTAAAACTAGCAAATTTCTGGAATTATAGTGATATCAAAACACTTTAAGGAAGCAGATTTTAATTTTCAAAATTAAAATAATTGTTTCTTCTTCAGTTGTGCGAAGACTACGAACCAACGTTTCGCCAATTCTTATGTTTATATGGATGAACTTTTTCTTCCATTTTTTAACGAAGAAAGTATCAGCATGTATTTTTATTAAAAATGCAAACATGGAACCACAAAGATGTTTCAAACAAAGAAAATCCCGGAATGAAACAACCAAATGATCCGCAGAAATGGAACCCACAACCTAAAATATTGCTTAGAATCTTGGCCATCACCTGGTGTGCGGATTAGGGATATTGGGTAGTGGGCGTAAGTACTGTATAACGAATTTGATTTGACTATTTAATGCTATATCAATCCTTTAATTTAATGGCATATTTACCCTTATCAAACCTTCTAATTTAATGGCATATCGACACTTATTACGCCTTCTAATTTAATGGCATATCAATCCTTATTACGCTTTCTAATTTAATGGCAGATCAAACCTTATTAAAACTTCTAATTCAATGGCATATCAACCCATTTTATGTCTTCTAATCTAATGGCATATTAACCCTAAATAAACCTTCTACTTTTATGCATTATCAACCCTTATTACTCCTTCTAAGTTAATGGCATATCAACCCTTACCATGCCTTCTAATTTAATTGCAAGTCAACCCTTATCGTGTCTTCTAATTTAATGACATATCAATACTTATTACGCCTTCTTATTTAATGGCATATCAACCCTTATTATGTCTTCTAATTAAATGGCATATATACCCTTATTATACCTTCTAATATAATGGCATATAAACATTTATTATGCCTTCTAATTTAATGGCATATCAACCCTTATTACGTCTTCTAATTTAATGTTTTATCAACCCTTATTACGCCTTCTAATTTGATGGCATATCAACACTTATTACGTCTTCTAATTTAATGGTATATCAACCCTTATTACGCCTTCTTAGTTAATGGCATATCAACCCTTATTATGTCTTCTAATTTAATGGCATATCAACTTGTTTAAGCGCTGCCTTAAGGAGAAGTGCTTTCCGACTCCCTGGAAGACCTCATCAGTTTGCCCTGTATTTAAGAATTCAGGTGATAAGTCATCTCCCTATCAGTACAGACCAATAAGTCTCCTGTGTATTATGAGTAAGTTGCTGGAATCAATATTAAATAGAGAAATAGTCAACCACCTCAGCAGAAACAACCTTCTTAGTGACACACAATATGGTTTCCGCTCTGCAATATCTACCGCAGATGTGCTGATGGTTATATCTCACAGGATTAGTTAATCTCGTGGCAAAGGCTTCCTTTCTAGGGCAATTGCTCCTGACATATCAAAAGCCTTCGACAAGGTATGGCATAAGGGTCTACTTCACAAGATTTCCAGCTACGGTATAACTGGAAATGTTTTCTCAATCATTAAATCATTTCTCTCCGATAGGGTTATAAGAGTAGCGGTCAATGGACAAAAATCAGAGGCCTGCAGTATTAATGCTGGAGTCCCTCAGGGGTCAATCTTGGGCGCAACTCTCTTCCTGATCTACATCAATGACCTCCCTAAACACATACTTAAATCATTCGTTGACATCTATGCTGATGACACGACCATCTACGGCAACACATCAAAGGCTGTAAATGACAAAGTTCTCTCTGATTCTCTCTCCTCTGATCTCGAGCGCGTGGTTTAGTGGGGGAAGACGTGGCTGGTTACCTTTGATGCATCTAAAACCAAACTCCTATCCTTACATCATCAACGCTCTGATGCCCATCTGGCATCAATTGGGATGGATGGCTCTCGTCTGGGAGAGGCCCCGTGTTTTGACAAGCTTCTGGGTTTGACCTTTACTCCTGATCTGAAATGGAACACGTACATCAAGTCTGTTGCCAAGGTCGCTGGAAAGATGGTGGGATCCTTCTACCGCTCCAGAAGATATCTCACTACTGAGGCAATTCTCTCTATATATAAAAGCCAAGTACGTCCAAGGATGGAATACTGCTGCCATATCTGGGCAGGAGCTGCTAAAAACAGCCTATCCTGCCTTGACAGAGTACAAAATAGACTTCGTGGCTTAGTGGGGGATGCCCTTTTCTCTACCCTGCAACCTCTCTCCCACAGTAGAGACGTTGCGAGCCTATCCTTGTTTTATCGTTATTTCCATGGCAGGTGCTCGTCTGAACTCCAATCTCTAGTCCCCCCTCGCCAATCTTTCACGAAAAACACCCGTCTAGCTGAATCCACTGTGAAAAATTTCCCCCACTCTTTATCTGTGCCTAAATCAAAACGCGGATTCTGTGACAAAGCTTCTTTCTTAGAACGTCACGCCTGTGGAACTCTGTTCCGTCTGCCTGCTTCCCACCTGACTACAACTTGGATGTCTTCAAGTCCAACGTTAACAAATACCTAATGAACCGCCACCTTAAGTAAACACTTCATCAAATCTCCACACTAACGTAATGTACTTGCAATAACCCTTATCCCTGAGTGGCTTCCGGGCCTTGATAAGTGGTGACCACTGTGTAAAAAAAAAACCTTGTTACGCCTTCTAATTTAATGGCATATACCCCCTTATTACGCCTTTTAAGTTAATGACATCTCAACCCTTATATATGCTACTTTAATGGCATACACACCCCTATTAAACATTCTAATTTAATGGCATATCAACCCTTATTATGTTATCTTTTTGGTAATAAGTCACCACTTATCAAGGCATAAGAACACGCGAGGATAAAGTTTAATGGGGTTGATAGCTAATAGTTTAACAATGATAAATATAATCAAAAGAAATAAAATACTACTATCTCCTCAAAGCAATAGCCGACCTAAAAAAAGAAATCCCCCTTTTCTCAACAACATTACTCATGAAATATGAGAAATAAAGGTAAAAAATGTGGAGTAAATGTTCAAATATAAGAAGTAATGGTCAAAATATGATAATAAATGTCAAAATATGAGAATAAAGGTCAAAATACGAAAATAAAGGTCAAAATATTATAATAAAAGTCAAATTATGAAAAAAAAAAGGTCAAAATATGTGATCTTAGTATAACTACAATAAAGCCGATCTTTGAATACATAATAGCCGATTCCGTAGTCTGCGGACGTATCCATTGACCAGATCTATTTAATTGACAAATATGAGTCATGGAAAGAATATTTTTATTGCGCGGAATAGCATGATACTTTGGAGGTTAAATTTGGAAAAAATTATGTCATGTACTGCGGGCGAATATCTATTTATTATTATTATTATTATTATTATTATTATTATTATTATTATTATTATTACATATTTTGGATTTTTGCGGTAACACAGAAAGTAATTCATTTTTCTTATCTATGCGAGCCCATTTTTAAACACAAGTTAAGGGATGGAACCCAATACTCTGCCGCAATGTTTTTCGACCCGAGCCGAGCTCAGTAACCACAACGCCCACGCTTGCAACGCCTTAATAAGACTGAAACTTTTCCACCCGAATATAAAATTTTTTCACCGTTCAAATCGGTCTATATATATATATATATATATATATATATATATATATATATATATATATATATATATATAATGTGTGAGAACTCCTAATACGTGAACAACAACAACAACAACAACAATAATAATAATAATAATAATAATAAATGGGGAAAGCGGAAAGTATGGATATATCCAAGCAATAGAAGATGAGAATAAGAAAATGGCTAAACATGTGTAAGGTTGTAATTACATATCAACACGTAGAGTCCATCGCAATAACAAAAGAAATTCGATTCGTTTTTTTTTTCAATTTTAACAAAACGCATTTATTTTTGGTATTTCCAACAAGGCATTACCTCTTGTTTGAAACTGTTCATTTATTTAATTTCGTTTACCATGTCTTTTTTAAGACAATATCGTTACGCACGTGCCGCTCGCTGTTCTTTTTCGGTCGTATCTCCAATACGTGCTTCTTCCTTCCTTCTCGGACCACGTGTGCTTTTTGTTTTCTGCCTTTTCTTTCCTTTTTCTTCTTTCCCTGTGACCTCACTTCGCGCCAACCGGGTTGGTCATTTGCATATGTTAGCTATCGTACGGCTGCTCTGCTGCTAACAGCGCTAGCGGTTCTGTTACCCATGATACTTATAAATATTTGGGAATTTTGAAAGCAGAGACTACGAAATAAACGGAAATGAAATAGAAAATTGGAAAAAAAATACAGAAGGACAAGAAAAAATCCTCGAGACTAAACTATATAATGAAAACAACTAATAAAATGTATAAATACATGAGCAGTAGCTCTAGTACGATACTCTGAACCGTTCATAAGCTGGACATCTCGATCAGGAGACCAGGAAACTCATGACTATGCACAATGCACTACACCCAAGTGATGCTATTAACCGATTCTTCGTGAAAAAGAGGACTGGTTAATATAGAAGACTATGTGAATGAAACAAGAAAGAATTAGAAAACACAGAAATGTTAATCACAAAAAAACACTGTAAAAATAAGCAGAGAACAGAGAGGCAAGGGATAAGATGAGAAAAGAAAACTGGGACCAATGACAGCTACATGATGAGACAAATGAGAAAAATCACGAAAACGCTTGGACATGGACACGAAAACTAAACAGAGAAACTGAATCACTAATAAAAACCGTAAAAGATAACGCGATTAGAACCAACTAACAAAGCAAAGATCGACAAAACTCTGAAAATGACAAAATGTAGCCACTGTAAACAAAGCGACGAAACGATAAACCGTATAATAAATGAATGCAGAAAACTAGCACCAAAACAATATGAAAATAAACACGACCAGGTGGGGAAGGCACTACACTGTGAACTATGCAAACAACTGCAGTATCAATATTTAAAAGCGGGAATAACAAAATCCTATGGAACTTGGACTTACAAAAGGACAAACTCATCCAAGCAAGAAGACCAGATGTCAGAATAGTTACCAAGAATAAAAAGTCCTGCCATATCGTAGATTTCACCGTTCCAGCAAACCATAGAGTGAATATCAAAGAGAACGAAAAGGGGAAGCCAATATCTGAAATGTTTTAAGAGCTGAAAGGGATATGGAATACCAAAAATGTTCCGATGACACCCATAGTCGTAGGAGCACTATGAACAACTCCGAAAAACTTCGAACAAAGAATGGGAGAAATTGGAATCTGGGAGATGGCCAAGAAGAATAACAATAATGAAAATGACTGAAATATTAAAAAAAAAACCTCCAAAGCGGAGACACATGAACTACAAATGGTCAACGGCCATATAAAAACTGCAACAGAAGTAAAAGAAAAACATAAAGAAACACCACAAGGAATCAAGAAAACTGTATAATTGTAAATTACCCCCTCCCACTAAAAATGTAATGTCGGCATCAATTGGCACCACACTAAATGGTCGACAAGAGTCAAGGAGGATGGAAAAACTGGCGATAGAAAGCATTAACCAGACGTTTACTGAATTTGTGTGAAGAGAAATGGAACCCCGAGGAAGATTATTGCCACTCAAATTCCAGTGATGACCAACGGTCATTTCTAGCTAGATCTCAATGGCAAACGACTGTTGCGATAATGCAAATCAATTTGAAAATGTAATCGAAAAAGGGATGGAGAGTACTGGAAATTTGTGGAGACTTGTTGTCACCTAAAGAACTCCATCGCTTGTTGTCAGTGAGCAATCTCTAATGATCAAATGTGTGGAAACTCCTGTTGACTACTACTACTACTACTACTACTACTACTACTACTACTACTACTACTACTACTAGATCGATACCACCGTACAGTCTCAAAATACAATGGACACCTTTGTATGGATAGCTGAGGCAAGGGTTGAGCTATCCTTAACCACATTTCTCCTGAATCAGCATGTCTTGGGTCCAGTAGCAAGGAGAAACCCAAGACTGACTGGAAGCAATGCCGTGATAAGCGGAGAGCACATATAGCACCTGGAATTCCCAAATGGTCTCTCACTTTAATACTAACCAGGCCAAACGTTTCTAAACGTCGGCGATCTGATGAGAACTGGTATGTAAACGTGATTATGTCGTATACTACTTCTCTTACTATTAATAGTAAGTAATTAAACTAGTAATAGTATACTCTACTACTATTACTAATAATACTAATAATAATTACTCGATTAGCACAGCAGTAAGTTCAATTATTTGTTTGCGAAAACTAATATTATAGACTATCTTTATGAAATGATACAAGAAGGTCCTTGTTTAAACTCTTGGACTTTTAATGGGCGATTCATAAATTCTTCTCGCGATAAGTTTTCCGTTAAAACACATAAAACTGGTAGCAATCGCTTATAACAACACTAAACTCTCCTTTTCAAAACAAAGTACATTAATAGTACATTCCAAGCAACGATAACTTTTAAGCAAATCACAGTGATTATAAAGCTTTTTATCTTTTATTCCTTTCTCTTTTCCGAGAATGAAGTTAAAGTTATCTTTTTATTTTTGTTATACATGCTTACGTAAAGCGTACGTATTCATTGAGATTTTTGCTCTTTATTAGACGGTCAAGTTCAATTTCAACTCGAGGTATTTATTGCCTGTCTAATCACACTAAAGAGCTAAGATTCAGCGAAATAATCTTCCTATGGATGAATATATATTCCTTCCTACTTGGATTGAACACTGCGGCAAGTGAAATTGACTACAATTAGTACAATTGACGTACAATTAGCGTAAATGCTAAATGAGTCTCTCTAGCAATTAACATGTTTATACGAACATTGAGATTTCGTTTCTGAATTTTCGAAATGAGGATTAGTTATTCGAATTATTTGGATTCATTGGGCTACTGTTTTCATCTTGAACGTCGTTTTCACAACTTCAGGTCGATGTGACCTCCGACCTTCTTCAGGTGTATCTTGTCGAAATCTGGAATATTTCTGCCAAACAGGAATTTGCAAGAAACGCAAGGATCTGTGGCGCAGTCGTTAAATTACTAAGGAAAATCAATTGTAAAAATGATATTCTCCTGAAGATTGAAAGTTCAATTCTCAGTGAGAGCAATCGAAAAATACAATTGCGAATTACTCAATCCAGTCATGGCTGACGGAACACGAGCATAATACACCCGTGAAATAAATAAAGGATTCTGTTCGAAATTCTATTCAAATTTCCGAGTTCGACAGAAACATTCTCGAGTTCGACAAGATACACCCGAAGAAGGTCGGAGATTAAATCGACCGAAACGTTTTGAAAATGATACGCAAGACGAGAACAGTGGTCCGAATAATACAGATAATACGAAATGTGTGATAAAAGCAACGACAACTTACTAGACAGCCATGTTTCGATCTCAGCTCAAGACACTTGCCAGTCTCGCCATTCCGAAGAGCTAAGAGACAGGGAAACAGTCTGTCTGTGGATGAATACTTATGCCATTGTGTTGAACATTGTTACTAATAAACTTACCAATTGCCATCAGCGAAAATTCTAAGCTTCTTATGAACAAATCGGGCATTTTTAACAGTGTTTATATTGAATATTATGATTTCGTTTATAATTGTTTGTGATTGGTGACAGAATGGATTGATACACAACTGTCAACAAAATAGTCAACGTATCTTAACGATTGGTTGAACTAATACGTGTATATTTCTTTTATTTTCTGTAAAAATTTTCAATATTTGTAAAATAAGTTAATGGTCTTAATGTTTTTACTGAACTTCTATTTCGGATCTTAATAAAGGCGCAGAGGAAGAGACATATTGAAATACATATATAAAAATAAGAATATAAAATGATTTCGAATCGTCACTGAAACGATCGTGCGGCAGTTCATTGTTAACTTTGAAAGCACTGCAATAAATAATAGTATAAACTATTTATTTATCACTATTCATTATATATATATATATATATATATATGTGTGTGTGTGTGTGTGTGTGTGTGTGTGCGTGTGTGTGTGTGTATAATTATAAATAATTATTTTTTAATACCTACGGACACTAGCGTTTCATCTTTCACGAATCATCAGTGCAAGGAGCCATCATTGCCGCTGGTCGTGGCATTCGAACTCCGCAACGAAGTCATCTTTCTCTCTATTAACAAAGAACAAACCACAGGATAACCATCAACCACAACGATAGTCAAGGATAAACAGATATCATTTCCGAAACGATTGTACATATGAATTTGATTTTGTTATGTTTCCTCGTATGTAAACTTGATTGATAATTTCACAGTTATTAATCTCCACGCTTTCTATTATATATATAATAATGAATAAAAGGCCATTGGAAGAAATATATATATATATATATATATATATATATATATATATATAATTTTTAAAACAGCAATCTATATAATATAATGTAATATATATAATAGAAAGCATGATATATATATATATATATATATATATATATATATATATATCTTCCAATAGCCTTTTATTCATTCGATATTCACAAATAAAACCATCGAGAAATAAGTAAAATATTTCTAAATATCCAGAATAAGAATATATCGTCTCCGAAACGATCGTACATATAAATATGATTTTGTTATGTTTACTCGTATGAAAACTTGATTGATAATTTCACAATTATTAATCTTCCACCTTTTATATATATATATATATATATATATATATATATATATATATATATATATATATATATATATATATATAAAGTCCTGGTCAAAATCATAAACCCACTTAAGAAAGTAAGCGTTTACGCATATTATCGAATTTTTAATCAAACAAATGGTTGAAGCCATTGCCAAAAGGGAAAATATGATGGAAAAAAAATGAAATCTGCTTCATTCGAAACCTTAACTCTAATCTAATAATTATTTTTTAAAAAACAAACATTTTCACCTGGTCAAAATGATAAGACCACTGATTATTTATCTAACAAAAGGCAATTATAAATTACTAAAATGTGTCTCAGTATTAAGTATAGCCTCCATTATTACGAATTACTTCAAAAATTCTCTTCAGCATGCTTGCGACTAAGTTTTTTATCAGTTGCGAAGGAATTTTACCCATGTACTGAAAACTGAATCAGAAAGTTCCTTTATAGAATCATACTGGGTTCCATCCTTGAACACTTATTTTGCCATCCATCCCCAAAGATTTTCAATGGGATTGAGGTCCGGAGAACATTCTGGGTGATCTAACAATTCTATATTATTTGAAGAAATGTATTCTCGTGCTTGTCGAGAAGTGTGTATCGCAGCGTTGTCTTGCTGCAAAATCCAATTTTTTCCACACAGTCCTTCAGTCCTGATAGAAGCATTTTCAAGTATTGAAATGTACTTCAATGATGTTTGCCGGCCTTTCACTACTTGCAACTTTAGGGTTCCAGCTGACGAGAAAGCACCCCAGATCATTAAAGACCCTCCTCCACTATGCCGAGTTGAAAAAGTCTCTTTGGACAAATTTTTATCATGCCAATATTGTTGAAATCCATATGGACCATCTAGATTAAACTTTTTCTTATCAGAGAAAATTACATTTTCCCACTTTTCTTCATCCCAAGTCTGGTATTTGGCGGCATATTTAAGTCGGTTAGTTTTGTGCTGTTCAAGAAGACGTGGTTTCTGCAGTCGCTTTAAATGATTGAAACCCTTCTGATGGTTTTAGGACTACATTCTGCTGCTGTTTGGCTTTTCAATTTACTTGAGCTCATACTGGAGGTTTTTTAAACTTCTGGTACTGCGATCCAGTGATGGGGTTATTTTTTGGGTTGACCTGGACTCTTTTTGCGCCCATATTGATCTGGATTTCTTAAAAACTTTGTGATGACCGTTTTGTTACGATTCATTTCGTTTGCAATGGATCTATGGGAGAGTCCTCCCCTATTAAGCTCAAAGATCCTTCCTCTCTCAAACTCTGATAATGGTGTTTCCCTTTTGCCATTTATAATTTAGTAAGATGTTTTTTTTTTATCCACTAACAAGTTGCTTTTAGTAACATAGAAAGCTTTTCGTATTCATTTTTTCCAAACTAGCCGATTTTATTAAAGTGGTCTTATCATTTTGACCAGGTGAAAATGTTTTTTTTTTTTTTTTTTAAATAATTATTAGATCAGGGTTAAGGTTTCGAATGAAGCATATTTAATTTTTTCCATCATATTTTCCCTTTTGGCAATGGTTTCAAACATTTGTTTGATTAAAAATTCGATATTATGCGTAAACGCTTACTTTCTTAAGTGGTCTTATGATTTTGACTAGGACTGTATATATATATATATATATATATATATATATATATATATATATATATATGTCTCTCTGTGTGTGTATATATATATATGTCTGTATATATATATATATATATATATATATATATATATATATATATAGCTCTAGGTAATTACGCATATCGAGCTTATCATAACTGCAATACTCCGAACACAGCACCTTTTAATATATTTTACTTAGGCTTTGCTCTTTTAGTTACGTATGTTCATGTAGAATGAGCTAGAGACACAAACCCATGAAATGCATTTAGTAGTTTCTTTATTGAAAAATGGGAAGGGATAATTGGGTTATCTCGCTGATCTCTAGTGAAATATTTTTTTTTACAGTGAATGACGTACATTCTTTCTTGATCCACTGCAAAATATACATAGGAAGATTCCTAACACATAATATTCATACACAATCTTTTGCAGACACACACATGCGTATATCTATTACCCCCTCTTTTTGCTTTTTTATTTGCTAATATTTTCACGTAGATCGACAGAGAGATGCCTCCTGCCTTATTTATTACATCAAATCAACAGTTTATTTGATCGCTTTTTTTCACAAGCAACGGTGTTCTAAACTTAAATATACCCTCTTCCATTTGGTTATAAAACGTGAAAAATATAGTCAATGACTGATCTATCTATCTATCTATCTATCTATCTATCTATCTATATTTCTATATATCTATTTAACTATCTATATGTCTATATATATACATATATCAATCTTCCTCTCTCTCCCTTTCTCTCTCCCCTCTCCCTCTCTATTTTTCTCTCTCTATATATATGGATATCTATCTCTATCTCCAAAGGGAGTCACAAGTTATCAAGGACCGAAGGCCACTTGAGGATTAGTGTTAATGAACGCGAGGTGGTAGTTTAGTAATCGTTAATGGTGTAGGTTGGGTAGAATTTAGATTATTTAAGGGTACGGCACAACAATGTCTTATTTACATTGGACTTGAAAACTACCATATTTTAGTCGGCTGGGAAGCAGATCAGTGGAACAGTGTTCCACAAGTGGGTAGTTCTAGGAAAGAAACTCTGTTCATGTAATCTACGTTTAGGTTTCGGCACAGATAGAGAGTGGGGGAAATTGTTGATAGTGGTTGTAGTTAGTCGAGAGCTTTTTGTGAAGGTTTGACAAGAGTAACCCATATATTAAAGCTCAGACGAGCACTTGTCATGAAAATAACGAATTGCGACGTCTCTTCAGTGGGAAAAAGGTTGCAGGGAACAGAAAAGAGCATCACCTACTAGATTTCGAAGCCGATTTTGAACCTTATCAATGACAAGATATGGCACGCCGAGCAGCTCCTGTCTAGATGTGGCAACACTACTGTATTGGAGGACGTTCTTAGCTCTTACACAGATAGAGGACTGGAGCGGTAGAATGCTTTTCCCAACAGATTTGATGTACATGTTCTATTTCAGATCCGGAGTAAAGGTCAGGTTACGCGCGCGCGCACACACACACGCACGCACACACACACACGCATATATATATATATATATATATATATATATATATATATATATATATATATATATATATATACTAGAAGAGTGACACGATGTTACCCTGAATTGAATGATGGTAAACGAATATTTCACTCTCAAATTTTTATTGTCATTGAGATCGATGAAATAACCCATTTTTCAATAAAATCGATTGTTTGCTTGCTATAATTGAGGACAAATCGCAATGCACTAGAAAGAAGCTTCCCATGCCTTGCGCAGTAACTAAGTTCACAATATATTGTAGTCTATATTGCATTGTAGAGAACTTATAGTTGATTTAATTAAATTATTTTCATATATAATGAGTTGCATTAAAGTTTAAAATGCACAAGTCACGTATCATGCTTTAATTGTGCTCTCTAAATAGGGGCGGTTTTGGCATTGGATTCAATTAAGAGATGTGGTGGAGTGTTAAGGAAACATCAGTTTTGCTAAATATGTTTCAATATCACATGAAAGACTCCTACCAATATTCTTAAGTGGTAAAATGAACCAAG
This sequence comes from Euprymna scolopes, assembly GCF_053919585.1. Lineage (NCBI taxonomy): Eukaryota > Metazoa > Mollusca > Cephalopoda > Sepiida > Sepiolidae > Euprymna > Euprymna scolopes. The sequence goes on along the minus strand of NC_136484.1, from coordinate 24,410,473 downwards.
TAAATCCTTATTTATGGAAGACCTCTTAGTATTGCGCAGGATCAGCAACAAATCGAAATTATCAGGGCAAAGACTATTATAAAAATGGCATAGATTCTGTGGATTTTAGTGCCCAGGGAGCAGATACACTAAATATCTGAAAGTATTTCGTTCAAACACGTTGGCTTAACATTCACAGGGAACATGAGTTGGAACAGATACATTGAGGGCATTGCCAAGGCTGCTGCTAAGAAGGTGGGCTCTCTCTACCACGCTAGAAAGTTACTTTCGCTTGAGAGTAATCTGTACCTCTACAAGGCCATCATTCGCCCATGTATGGAATATTGTTACCACATACTGACTGGGGCATCTGCTACTATTATCTCACTTTTAGACAGGGTTAAAAAGATAGTCGCCAACCTAATAGGTTCCAAACTGCCAGCTAGGCTTCAACCTCTGTTCCATCGACGAAATATTGCATCTCTCTGCCTGTTTTACAATTATTTTAATGGCATATGCTCCGACGAACTACACGCCCTTGTACTCCCTCTACTCTAAATATTGCCGACTAACCCGACCAGTAGCAAAATCTCACCCCCACACAGTAGAGATGCCCGGATATCAGAAAGCCTTCGAATCTAATAGTTTCTTCCCTAAGACTTTAGAATTCCCTTCCGGTTTCCTGCTTTCCTGACTGTACTGACATGCACAAGTTCAGGTGTAAACAGACATCTTGCTGCTCATCTCGGTACATTATGTCCCCGATAGTAGCGCCTACATCAAAGTGGCACTGGGCCTTGTTTGCGGTGAAAATGAAAAAAAAAAAAACGACAAACAGAACAATCTGATTACACCGAACCAAGATCACAGTGCAGTATCAGAACATATAATACACTTCCCTTTTTCCTTCATGACTGAGACAATTTTTATTTTTGTTCCTATCCAGAATGCCTCGTTTTGGGGAGCTGGATTTTCCCCACATTAAAAACCGGTCTTGTGTCTAACTCTACCCTCGTGGTGACGCAAGTAAATAGGTATAGTGACAGAGGAAATATGGATAGTAATAGGAGGGTCGTTTCAAAAACTAAGGACTTATATTTTTAACTAAAAAAAGTTGAAGAACTATGAAGACAGGAGTGGTACCATTAAAACGCGCGACCTTTTGTGCTTCTGAATTTATTTTTCTGCATAGTTACTAGCATTCTCAATGCACTTTTGCAAGGAATTCTACGACGGATCTCTGCTTCTAACGCACGTCCATTACAAGGGCTTCTTTTTTGGAGCCTCACATCGTCAATATCTGCAACAGAGAAATGAAATGTTCAGGTCAGAAATGCATACAACAATGCAATTTGCAACCCTCTCTGATCAATTCAGGCGGAATAAAAACATTACATTTGGAACGTCCCTAGTACAACAAAATAAAACAGATAATCAGAAATCTTAAGGGCGCCACGACATGTAAAAGACAAGTGATTGGCCTGGTTGCAACATCTCGTGTTCTGTATCGGCGTCAGTGCCTTTTGGTCAGAGTCTTCCAGTCCAGAAATAGCCGAGTGGGTTTATTAGTGCAGGATATACTTAAAGAATCGGGCGCTGGCGATTGGTTAAGCAATTAAAAATGGCTATAGGAAGTCGGTCACATGGCGACCAGGAATACAAAGATGACCTTACAAGTAATTCTTCAACTACTTTTCTGACCTTTACTAGTGTAGATAAATAATATGGCTTGAATATCGCAGTTATTTACGTACCAGGAAATAAAAGCTCACGTACATTCTTGCCACACATTTACACGTACAAGTATTATCTCCCACTCTCTCTCTGTCTTCGTGCACACTCTCTATTCTTCTATCCCTCGCCCCCACGCTCTCTCAACGAAAGAAACAAACTTACACAAATATCTATATAAACTATTAAATTATGAATTGTCTTCTTTGCGACCAGTGTTTGAATCACGCAACAAGTCATGAATTACAAACTTTCGACAGAGCAGACGAGATCGGTATCATTTTGAAACTCGACCCGTCGGACGACAAATATCGAAAAACTGGCTAAAAACATAAATTCCTTCACCCTCAACTGGGTCCTTTTCTACAAGAAGGGGTCACCTTTTTCGTCGTCGATATTTTCGAAAGTCATCCCCTCTTCTCGCTTGACTAGCAATTTAAACATTCGCCAGTTCTGGTTTGGCAATGGCCGCAATGGCAAAGACGTCACGTTTTTTTTTCTCACGTTGTTTTCCTTCTTCGCGGTATGAGTTCGAGCCTGCCTGCCGGCTACTACATTTTTTTTTTGCTCAACACATACCTCGAAACACCCATTAAGCGCGTGATATATATATATATATATATATATATATATATATATATATATATATATATATATGGGTTAACAAACACCAAGACTTCTAAGAATGGGTTGATAGCAACAAAAAGTGTATTTCATTGTTAGTTAAAACTGTTTTAAGACCATTTGAACAAATTCAAACATTATGTCGTTTGAAAATTTTCACAAGAACAGCCTTTCTTCAGACTTATTGAATGAAAAACACTTTAACAATAAAACATTATGGAAAAACATTTCCTTTATAAGGAAAAGAAAACAAGCGAAACTATTTTACCTCTATCGCATCCTTGCAAAGTATTTTTTAAAGATTTATAAATCTACCTATTTTCGTATCTCTATTTAAAAAATAATTTCAAACTTAATATCATACGATGTTACCACTAATTAGCCATGTCCATTTAATATGTTTTATTAATACTATTCATTGATTTCTTAAATTAAGTTTCTATATTTCTTTATTTAATTTAAATTATTTTTAAAAAATTTTAATTTTTAACTTTTTTATTTTTTTTTAAACTGGACTAATCAACTAAGTTAAATCGTTACGAATCTATGTTAGTTTTGTATTGGGAATTAGCGTTGTTTATTTACAAAAATATCGGCTAGCTTATTCATGTGATTTAAGAAAAGTCTTAGTTTAAAACGCATTCAATAAGGAAATAAAGTTTAACATTACTTTATATTTAGTTCATTCTCATTCTTAATTTAAAATTAAGGATCTCAATCTATTTTTTATTTTTATTTATTAATTTTTAATTTTAATTTTCTTTTGTTCTCTCCTATTAAGATTTTACGATTATCGGATATTTTAGATGTAGAAGAGAGATAACTCTGTAAGTTCGGAAGTTACCAAAATCCTTATAAGTATTCATAACGATAAAGGGGAAGTAACCAAGACCGTTCGATGTTTCTAGTTTTGTAAATTCCTAATATGCATTCATTATTTATTTATTAATTAAACAAAACCAATAGGCTAACCTATTCAAAATATAATTTTTTTAAAACATATCTTAACCATGATACAAATCTTATTACCAAAGATTTAACCTACGTTTGCCATCCAACCATAATTTTCTGAGGTTTTGTATGGCTTTAATACAAAATAACGATTCAGGAATTAAGTTCTTAAATACTTATCTAATAATAATACATATCCCATTAATAAGTATTCTAATAATAAATCTAATCTTTAGCTCCATGTACGTTTTACTTCAATGAAAGTGGGGGTTCGCCTGTTTTTTTTTATTTAATCGTTTAGAACAAGAGTACTATTTAAGAAGCTATGGTTTTTCAAATTTTACTGGTCTAAAAAATAGTATCAATTAATCCCCATTCTTTAATTACTATTTTTTTATTGATAATTTTTGTTAAGCTATTTTATTGATCTGGAAACGGTATCAACTATTTAAATATTGTTTTGAAACAATATTTCTAATCTTTGTTAATCCATGTTATAAATCTAAATTTCTTATCTAGTAATCCACGGTCTTTATTTCTAAAAATGTGTTTCTAGTGTAGAATATTAGAATCAAGATTTGCATCCTTCATCACATCTAACTTACATCATTCTTAGCTATTTAACTCTATATTAACTTTAGCTTTGAACTTAAGAAACTTTATTTTTCCCAGAATGTTTTTTTTTTATCTCAGCTACATTTAAGACGTGATGGCAAAAATCTACTGCTGTGAAGACATCCCTGTATAGCATCCAGCCTCTTATTAAATATTTCTTCTTTGGAATTCTCTATGTACAAAACCTTTTTTCTTTCTACGAAATTCCCTCCCCAATCATCTAATGCAGTTATATATGTACAAGGCTTCCAGTAAACACAGATTGCACCTTTTTGATTTCCCAGGTCTATACTTACTACCCCTATCTACTATTGACCATTTCAATTCAATTGTTTCTACGAAATTCCCTGACTCAATCACTTAATGCAGTTATATCTCTCTTTTTATTTCTAATGTTGATTCTTGTACCATCCCCCTTCTATCATTAACACCTTCCCTATTAGTTTCCATATCCGGTTCATTTTTGAAGGATACAGCATGGTTTCTGTATCTTTCCTTAAAAGCGCACTCCGTTGCCCCCAGATATACCTTCTTAATATTATCAGCCTAAATCTCACATTTGTACACTATTTCTGAGGTTAAGCATTAGCCACCCAACGGACAATTGCCAGGTATTCTGCAGTTACATTTTCTCTCTAAAACACGTTCATCCGATGCTGACATGTTATTTTTCTTTATTTTGCTTATTTTCCTGTTACTAGAGCTTAAAGTGTTAGCTAAGTTGGCTGAGATGGAGAAAGATAGTTTTACCGTGTTTCTGTTATTTTGCTTAATCTATTCTCAGGTGGGAATTTTTATCAATTATTCTGTAAAATTCTCTAGGTATATTGTAGGGATATGCTCGCTAAACTGCGGATTAAACCAAACCTGTTTCTTGCGCCTTTTTCACTTACTCATCGTACCCACCTCATCAATACTGTTTCACTGCTATTATTACCCTCTCTGTTTTCATTCCTTTGATCCTTATTAATGTATCCTTTATTAATCTTCGGTTTCTCAAAGGAGGAAATCATTTTCTCACTAAATAATATAGCAATTCCAAGATACAAGCAATATACTATGAACATGATCCAAGCGGTTAAAGAGTTTACTAAAAGAATTAGATGGAAGGTCTATCATCACACCATGAAAAATAATGAGGATAATAACAACGCCGCCGCTTTAGATAATGGTTTATATGGAAATTCTACAGAGGAAAATAGCATAAACTATTGTAAACTTTGCTGTATTAAAACCAGAATTTGCCCACCCCAGCCAGCCTGAATGATCGGCCCATCATCGGCCCATTACAGTGTTTGTCGGCTGATCGTCGGTTATGTAATGGGCCGATGATGGGCCGATCATTCAGGCTGGCTGGGACCACCTTGGAACTTTTCGAGCTGGACTTAATAAATATGGTAAAGGGGTTAAAAGTTAAAAAAAAAAGCATGAGTACTTAAATCCTAAGTTAAGAAACATTAATAAGACTTTCAAAAAGTAGTGGACAATCCTAACCTTATGGTTCCAGCAGATAAAACTATGAACATTTAGAGTATGAATTTTCAAACATATAACAGTCTCATTCTAACTGAACTTAATAATAAATATAAGAAAGCAACTGAAGAGGATCTCTATAGGATTAACTTGTTAGCATTAAAAAATTTGCGAGAAAATGAATATTCAGGATAAAATAGAAGTTTATACTCCACTTAACCCTCGGTTTATATTGAAGGACCACAAAGCGGATTTCAATAATAAACCCAGTATTAGGCTAATTGCACCATCTGCATCTGACATAGGTAATGTCAGTAAAAAGAGACTAGGCAGAATTTTACCAACCTTAAAACTTCTTCAGTCCAGCACTTTTTTACAGACAAGGTTTTTATTTTTAGACCTGTTTCTCTCAAATGTTTTTTTTTTATATAACGTTTTGCTGATTTCTTTCTTCAATGAAGAACCGCTACATGTCGAAATTATTACGGGTTCCTTGCTTACGTGATTACAACAATGATCATATGTTATTATTGTGATATTCGAAAACGAGGATTCATCAGAGGGATGTCACTTTCATATTTTGTCCAGGTTTCTCGGATTGGCCTGTTTAAAGCCAAATTTCGCGAATTTAGCCTTTTTAGAAGCAGTTTGGCTTTAAAATTTGTATCTGGCCTTTTTCAAAACGTAACGTACAGACTAAGAAAGGGAGGATCAAGCAGAATATTATATAGATTGATTAATGAGTTTAGGAGTGGATTTTTTACATACTAATATATAAACATACACATATATCTAATTTTTATATAAATAGAAAAAACTGAAGTGCACTTTGCTTTAACGTTTTACTACAGGTTCATATTTTCCATCGGTCACCGGAAGTGACGTGTTATGCGCGATTTCGTATTAAACTAGATGAGAGCAGAGAAGATTAGTTGTGTGTATGTATTGCACTGTCTGTTTGTTTGTCTGTCTGTCTGTCAATGTAAATAAATATGCACGCACTTTAATGCTGCTTAACAATCGACCGGCAACTCTTAAGGACGTCATTAAGAACAGACACTCTGCTTCACGCGAGGAGAAAACGATTTATTTATGTATATATTTATTAGAAAAAATCGATTTGGGAATTTTAAGTAAGACCACGCATTAAATAAATATGGTATTTTGGTGATTGAGGATTCTAACTATGAATAGCTGGGAATAATCCACAGTAAGCACTGCGCCAATGGTCGTCAAGTAAATTTCATATTTTATATATTTTTTTAATGGAAATCGCTCCATACAAAGCATGAAGCTACTCGATGTGAAGTGCTACTTCGAAATCAAAAAGTATCCGACAGTAAGTGTTAGGTGGATAAATTCTGACCTAGGAAACAGTAATTCGTCACTCTTTGTCAGAAACATTGCTCATGGAATGTGAGAATTAAAGAAGAAAATGAAGTCAGCGAGAGAGTGACGAGGATGCTGAAAGTAAACCCTAGGCACACATTCTATTTCCATTGATATGAAAGGAACAGGCTTAATATCTTCCAGAACGCGGTTTCTCCCTTATTAAACCTTGTCTGCGCTCTTTCCGTCCACGTGTGCGTGCGAGTTTTTCGATTTATTTCCAAAGCCGAAAAAAAAGAAAAGAATTAAAGAAAGAAAGAAAGAAAAAAAGAAGAAGCGGGCAATCAGGTAAATGCTCTCGTAATAGACGTTTTTATTACCGCGGACATTGTTCCGTCTGGGATTTACATTAAAGTGGGAGGATAACAAACATAAACAAAACAAAAAAAAGGAGTTCGTCGTTTCTATCGGGACGATGGTGTTATTAGGTGCATCAGTCAATTCGCATAAAAGGGGAGGGGGTAGGTATGCGATGGGGGTGTCGGAAGAAAAAGTAATGGCAAAATATTGTTAAAGGTACATTACTCTAACGAATATGAAATAAAAACAAAAACTAAAGAACTAAATGCTAAAAAAGATGAAATATAATAAAAAAAATATAAAAAATAAAAAAAATACTTTTTCCTTTTTATAGTGTATATGCTGTTCAAAAGCATTCCGCCTGTCGTGACCCCAGCAAATAAGGACGTATTAACCTATGACTTGAAATAGTTTAAAGTGCATGAGATGTCTCGTGGGTGGTTGTCGGTTGTTTGTAAGGGTGGCAGACAAACAAACCGACAAACGGTACAAGAACACACGATTTTGCTTTCGGTTTTCCTGCATTACCCCATAAAAATCCCTGATTCTGTACAGTCCTAGGTGGCTTTATCTTCTTTCTTTAAGAAAGGGTTGGGGCGTCCCTACCGAGGCTGCTCACGCATTTTTAAGGCCAAAGCACATTTCCTCTCGTGGATTGGTTTGACCTTGGGTCTAACTTGACAAAGAGTAAAATTACATCCATTAACCTGATATTTTTTTTTTAGCTATGAGCAAAGTGTAGTACATTTTCTGATACTACACTTCATCTTTTCCTTTCTATGTCATTAATAAATCCTTCAAAACTGAGGCAATTTAAATTTTTGTATTAATCCAGACTGTCTTTTGGAAAACTGTATTTCCCCATGACGAAGATATATAAATCTAGGAGTAAAGATATCCGTGCTTCGAGTGGGACTTTGCAGTATGCTCAGGTATTCGCTTTGCTGATACCCGAGCATACAGCTAAGTCCCGACCGTTGACCTTGATCTTGACCTTGTAAAATGGTGTGCATCTCATTGATTACTGTACACGCAATGCAATAACCCTTATCCCTGAGTGGCCTTCGGGCCTAGATAAGTAGTGACTCCATGTAAAAAAAAAAAAAAAAAAAAACATCCATAGGTCGGAGACCATCATTATGTAAGGTTTGGTCATGATCGGTACTGTGGTGTGGACTGTAGGAGAATATATATACATAAGCCATGACCTTAACCTTTAACCTTAACTTTGAAAAATGGTGTGCAAAATCCCTAGGTGGAGGACCATCATCATGCCAGATTTGGTCATTATCGGTCCAGTGATGTCGGCTTTAGGAAAGTTGGACACACAGACACAAACGCTACTACTTTATATATATATATATATATATATATATATATATATATATATATATATATATATCTTTCTTTCTCTCTCTCTCTATCTATCTATCTATCGATATATATATATATATATATATATATATATATATATATATATATATATATATATATATATATATATATATACTAGCAGAAGTACCGTCGTTGGGCCTACAGAAAATGGACTGTGATTGATGAAAGTATGATAGGTTATGAAAAGGAAGGGGTTGGAAAAAGATGGGGTTTGATACTCAAAAATTTCACCCTAAGAAAAATATGATGAAAGTAAAGATAATTTTCGGAAAAATATATTTTTTTATATCAACTTTGTTTCCATTCGTAGCCAAGAGTAACCAGCAAAATGATGTTTCCTTACAAAGAGAAAATGTTATATATATATATATATATATATATATATATATATATATATATATATATATATATATATATATATATATATATACAAGAAATAAATGTTACCCTAGTCAATAAAAGTTACTTTTATGGTAGAAAAGTTTATTGGTTTGTATTTTTAAGTAGTTTGTAAAATTTTTTTTTTAAATTCAGGAACCGATTAAAAAACAAAACAAAATGGCAGCGACTTTGAAATGGAGAGCCCCGTTTTCAATTTGAAGGAGTGGCACCTGAGCATTCTGTGTTAGCAATTTAAGAGAGTTCCGTCAACGTAAGGAATATTTATAAACATATTTTAATGTTTCCGTTATTTAAAAACAAAAAAAACGTGAACTGAACTTTTATTGACTAGGTAACATTTATTCATTGTATATTTATTTTTCGGGTAGTCATTTGTTGGCTTTTTTGCGTCAGGCCTTACAGAAGTGGTTGCTAGTATTAGGAAGAAGTGTTTCTCTCTCTCTCTTTCTCTCTCTCACTCTCTCTCTGTCTCTTTCTCTATCTCCCTCTTTATATATATATACATATATATATGTGTGTGTGTGTGTGTTTTATTTTTTATTACCGTTTTATCTGTTTGGCTACATATGTTTCAGATGTTGGACCATGTTTACGGTCTAACAGCCTCGTCAGGCCTTACAGAAGTGGTCGTTAGTATTATGAAGAAGTGTTTTCCTAATACTAACAACCACTTCTGTAAGGCCTGACGAGGCTATTAGACCGTAAACATGGTCCAACATCTGAAACATATGTAGCCAAACAGATAAAACGGTAATAAAAAATAAAACACACACACACACACACACACACATATATATATACATATATATATATATATATATATATGTATATATATAAAGAGGGAGATAGAGAAAGAGAGAGAGAGAAAGAGAGAGAGAGAGAGAGAGGGGGGGAGGACAGACTGATAAAAAGACAGAGATGATATATTAAAAGAAAGAGAAATAGTAAGAATAGACAGACCGATATATAGAGAGAGGGGAGGATATTTAGTTAGTCATCATATGGAATACCAACACTTTTCTTGGTCATTTGTTTTTGAAATACAAAATCAACTGTAAACGATTCATTTTAAAACAGTTTACCCATAGCTGGAGGGAAGTATTTATACCTGCATTTTTAAACATGTAACACCTAAGGAGGAAAACTGGTCCCTTATTGAATAAATATCGATCGAAAACACATTTTATGACCGTTCTTTAAGAAGATGTTGTCTTCAAAATAGAATACATATCCCATCATATTATTTTTAAATATTTTTTACTTGTTTTAAAAAAATTAAATTGATTTTTCTACCTGGCTTCGAAAGTTTTTAGTTGTTCAACTTATTTTAAAGAGTTCTTTTAGAAAAAGAACAAAAAAAAAAAAAACAAAAAAAGTAATACCGAGTGTTACTTCTGAACAAAAAAATGTCCGACATGAGATAATCACATCTCAAAAATAGAAAATTAAAGAAAATACTACGGAAGATATAGTTTTTTTAAACGAGCCCCCCCCCTCCAAAAGAAAATAAATTTGTATATTTTTAGGTAATGTCGAAGATCACTGCTCGGAAAAAAATCAAGCTATCGGAAGTGGGTACGGTTGATTATGAAACGAAACCAGACGGAAGACATGAAAAACGAAACCATATATTATAAAAAATTACTTTAACATTTCTTGTGTTATTACGAAAAAAAAAAAACGAAAAAAAACACTTCTTGTATTATGAAATAATAAAACAAATATTTTATTTAGAAAATTAAATACATCTCGGGGAACGATGACCCTGCGTAAACGGTGTTTTTATTTAATGACTGCTTCCTCAAAAGGTTTTCTTTGGTTGATTTAATCTTTTTGAAGGTACTGTTTAGGGCCAAAAAGGGAGGCAAAAGCATTATTTGAATTGGTATGAAAAAATAATTCAACAAAATAAAAGAACGTGAAAAAAATGACTTATTTGCTGTTACGACCGCAGCCAAACCGGAAATGACGTAGGTTTAAATTAAGGATAGACAATCGAAACGAGGGGATAACTTTCGAAAATATCAGCGAAAAAAGCGACCCCTCCCTGTAGCAAAATGCCCAGTTGAGGGTGAAGAAATTGATGTTTTTAACCAATTTTTCGGTATTTGTCGTCTGAAAGGTCGGACTTAAAAACAATACTGATCTCGTGAAAATCCCTTACCTCTGTCGAAAGTTTTAGGCAGACAAGCAAACATACATACATTGATTTATATATTTGTAGCTCAAATTTTCGACCCAAACCGGTTAAAAAGCTTGCCCTATCTTTGAATACCCTTTATGTAAAATTTCAAAGTTTTAGACCAGAAATTGTCTAGGTAATTTGGTAGAGACCGCAGAGGTCAATTTTTAAAAAACTTTGACCCCTATTATGACTGCTTAACATTTATAGTTTTGGGCTCAAATCAAATTATTAAGTTAGATGCATGTCCAAGGAGCCTATCTCTAAAATTTCAAGTGTTTAGACCAAAAATTGTCGAAGGAGTTTAGTGGAGTTCTCAAAGGTCAAATCGTTGAACTTTGACCCCTTAACAACCAAATTTCTGGCCGAAACCGATTACAAAGATTTTCCCAAATCTCAGTACGCTGTATATCAAATTCCGAGTCTGTAGACTGAAAATTAACATAGTTAATGTGTAGGGAAATGTACACAGATACACAGACAGACAGATACACAGACAGACAGATAGACAGGCAGACGGACACTTTCACTTTTATAGATATATAGATAAGCGCGACGGACGGAATACTTATTGACAGTTTCATAGCACTGCTCATAGAGAAGTGTGGCACATCTAAAACTATTATTTTAAACACGCGGCAGAAAAATAAAAAATATTTCAAACTTAACCCTAGTAATCTATCTATCTATCTATCTATCTATATATATATATATATATATATATATATATATATATATATATATATATATATATATAAATTCAGAAACTTAACGTCTAGACTAAATAACATGGAGTCTTATAGAAATGTTGGACGCATCTTAAATAAGTTGCATCCATTCAATCTACATGTTTAATCGTAAAAAAATGCAATTGAAAACTGAAACGTGACAAATTGTATAGATGCGACAACGCGGTTAAAGGATGCGCGGTTTTTTCATATTGAGAATGCAGACTGTCCCAAAACGAAGGAAAAAAGTTTAACTTACCGATGCAATCCTCTATTTATAGAAGAGCCAAGTACATCCTAAGATGGAGTGTTGTAGCCACATCTGGGTAGGAGCTGCTCGGAGCATCATTACTACCATATCCTGCTTTGACAAAGTTCCAAACCAACTTCGTAATCTAGGAGATGATACTCTTTTCTCTTCTCTGCAACTTCTTTCTCACAGAAGAGACGGAGCAAATCTGTCTCTGCTCTATCGTTATTTTCATGCCAAGTGCTCGTCTGAACTCTAATCTACGGTTCCCCTTGCTAATCTGCCACAAAAAGTACTCGTTTAGCTAAAACAGCTATCAATAATTTGCTTCACACTCCATCGGTGGCTAAACTTAAACGTGGATTCCATAAACAAAGCTTGTTTCCAAGAAATGCCTGTGGAACACTGTTCTGCTTGTCTGCTTTCCAGCTGACTATTTTCGTCTTTAAGTCCAACGTAAACAAGCGCTTGTTGAACCGTTTTCTTAAATAATCTAATTGTACCAAATTTCCATCATTAACGATTACTACGCTGTTGTCCCAATGACTATCGTACACACATTGACTCGGTCTTGATAAGTGATTACCATTTTTGTAAAAACAAAAAAAAATTGTTTTAATATATTTTTAAAATATAACAAATCGAAAAATATTGTTTAAAAAGAAGTGGCCGACTATAATAGAGGGTAATGTGAATGCTTATATTTTCATTTCATACATCAAAGTATTAGTAAGGGCGCCACCCCATTCTCAGGATTACTCCACTTGCTCTTGATCATCCACTTATAGGGCTGAGTATTTAGCAAGAAGGCATCAAGTACCATTTTCAAGTCTTTAATATGACGACCAAGGATTGAACCCTGTTCTACCGGCTTTTTAGCGAATACTGTTATCTTCAAATGGGCCGGTATATTACGACTCAAGAGATCTTCAAAAAATGTATAAATAAAGCAGGAATCACAGAATTTTGCAACACATTCTAATATTGCTTCTGTTTGTGATTTCAGATTGAGCTGTCTGAAGATATTGGCTACCTGACCTACAATTAACCAAACATTGATGTTATTTCAAGAATGAGAGTTCAATAGAAACGTTGTTTTAATTTGAATAAAATAAAATACGCATCAAATGCGCTTGAATCCAAATCACAACGTAATATTAGGAAAATAAACAAATATTTTACTTATTAATTTATTTTTATTTCGGACTATTATTCTCATCTTTATTAGTTTGTTGTTTTCATCTTTTTTTTATTGGTTGCTGTTTTTCACGACGTTTCGGCCAACTATCCTCTGCCTTCGTCAGGTGGTAACTGCGACGGATAGGAACTTCGAATCTCCTAACTGCATTCTCAGCAATCACTGCCATCCGTAGTTGTTGTCGTCCTATCACGTTTTTGGCCAAGTAAAACTCTGGCACGCTTTGGGTAGGATTGAAACCGCTATCTTCAGATAATGTCCATCTGGAACCGTAGAGATTCAACGTCTCTATCAACTGCGCCACGGGCCCCGAAGGGCGATCAAGGTTGGATTCTTTGATCTTATGAATCCACGTTTATTTATTATCTTATCTTCCATAGTCGGTTCCGTACCGATTGGTATATATATTATTCCTTAATTGGAATTCAATTTTGAGATGAGCATTATATATATTAATATATGTAATGCTAATCTAAAAAATGAATTCCAATTAAGGAATAATATATATACCAAACATTTTACTTGTCTGAAATTTATCACAAATATATTTCGGAGGTAGACTCCATCTTCAGTGTGTTGTTTTGTTTATTTTTCTTCTGTTTATATAGAGCCGCGCGTTGTATCTGGCGGTTGTATTTTGATTTTTTTTCTTTTCGTTGGAAAAACTCAATCATGTTCTGCAAAACCGAAACCAAAAGTTAAAAACAATTCTCCATTGTAAAAACAATCCAACCAACACTATAAATAAACATTTAAATATATAAAGAACTTGAAGCATAAACAATTTTGTCAAAATGACAGGATTAAACATTAAATAACTCGAAAAGGGTTAATATACCATAAAAGAAAACAATCAATAACACAATAAACATTTAAAAATATAAAGAACATGAAGTATAAAAAACTTTTACAAAATAACCAGATTCGGCATTAAATAACCTGACAGCGTTGATACGTCGTAAAATAAAATAACAAACCAAACTCAATGAACAAATATTTGAAAGCTATAAAGAACTTGAAACATAAAATCTTTTGCGAAAATGACAGAATTCAGCATAAAGTAACCCGAAAAACGATTTATATGCCATAAAATAAAGCAACCAAACAGAACACAATAAATAAATATAGGAAGATATTAAGAACTTAGTACTTCTACAATTTAGAGCCTGTTTTTCGGTGAGTTTTACTCGGCAACGTCCGGCAAACGACGGAAAGCGCCGAATTATACCGAGTGAGTAAAAAGAGTCGCGACCGGATGAGAAGACGATAAAAATTGAAAGAAAAAAAGAAAGGAAAGGAAAGAGTTTAAAACATCTTACAGTTAACCACAGCCATAATTTCGTGGACCCTACGACAAGGGCTACCACAAATTATGTGGCGAGGATTTGGAAGACGGCGAAAAAAATAAAGTAAAAGAAAGTGTGGAACCAACAACGATCTGCTTGACAGTTATTTAAGTGAATTTATGTGGAGTCCAAAATTCGGAAAGAATCCTTTAGTCTCTCATAAAGCATACAGCAGAAAGCTACCCGGTTCAAGAACTTCCTCCTTCTGCATTCTCTTCCAACCTTTCTCTGCCTACTTTGCCGTTGTCGGCAAACCAAAAAAAAAAAAAAAAATGTGTAAATACTTTTTCATTAATTTAATGAATACAATACCAAAATGACTTTTCATACACAAACAAAACAATTTTTTTTCATTAATTACAAGAAATAAAACTTTTATTACCCAATCTCAAACAAAATAAATAAATAAAAATAAAACTTTTATTACCCAATCCCAAACAAAATAAATAAATAAAAATAAAACTTTTATTACCCAATCTCAAACAAAATAAATAAATAAAAATAAAACTTTTATTACCCAATCTCAAACAAAATAAATAAATAAAAATAAAACTTTTATTACCCAATCCCAAACAAAATAAATAAATAAAAATAAAACTTTTATTACCCAATCTCAAACAAAATAAATAAATAAAAATAAAACTTTTATTACCCAATCTCAAACAAACAAAATAAATAAAAATAAAACTTTTATTACCCAATCTCAAACAAACAAAATAAATAAAAATAAAACTTTTATTACCCAATCTCAAACAAAATAAATAAATAAAAATAAAACTTTTATTACCCAATCTCAAACAAAATAAATAAATTAAAATAAAACTTTTATTACCCAATCCCAAACAAAATAAATAAATAAAAATAAAACTTTTATTACCCAATCTCAAACAAAATAAATAAATAAAAATAAAACTTTTATTACCCAATCTCAAACAAAATAAATAAATAAAAATAAAACTTTTATTACCCAATCCCAAACAAAATAAATAAATAAAAATAAAACTTTTATTACCCAATCTCAAACAAAATAAATAAATAAAAATAAAACTTTTATTACCCAATCCCAAACAAAATAAATAAATAAAAATAAAACTTTTATTACCCAATCCCAAACAAAATAAATAAATAAAAATAAAACTTTTATTACCCAATCTCAAACAAAATAAATAAATAAAAATAAAACTTTTATTACCCAATCTCAAACAAAATAAATAAATAAAAATAAAACTTTTATTACCCAATCTCAAACAAAATAAATAAATAAAAATAAAACTTTTATTACCCAATCCCAAACAAAATAAATAAATAAAAATAAAACTTTTATTACCCAATCCCAAACAAAATAAATAAATAAAAATAAAACTTTTATTACCCAATCCCAAACAAAATAAATAAATAAAAATAAAACTTTTATTACCCAATCTCAAACAAAATAAATAAATAAAAATAAAACTTTTATTACCCAATCTCAAACAAAATAAATAAATAAAAATAAAACAGTAAAATTTACGAAATTATTACATTAGGTTTGTTTTCTTTTCTTTCTTGTTCGTTTTTTATTGACTTCCGTTCGCTCGGTAGAATCCGGCGATTTCCGTCGTCCACCAAGCGTTGCCGAGCAAGACTCACAGAAAAACAGGCACTAAAGTACTAACATAACAAGAACTTAAAGCATAAAAACTTTTACAAAATGATAGGATCCAGCATTGAATTACCTGAAAAGAGTTGATATTCTGTAAAACAAAACAACTAAATCAAACCATTTGATATTCAGCATCAAATTAGCACAAAACATGAGCAATGATCATTTGCCATCTGTTTTCACATTTCTATAGACTAGCCCACCGAAGTTAAGCAATGTTGAACCGGCTTAGTACAAAAATAGGTGACCATTTGGGAATTCTAGGTGCTCTATATGCTCTCCGCTTATCCCAGCATTGTTGCCAATCTCCTGGACCTCTCCTTGCCTCCGGGCTCAATCAATGCCGATTCAGAAGAGATATGGGTGAAATTGCGCAACCCTTGCTTCACAATTACACGCGCAGCTACATTTATAGGGAGTATCCATTGTCTCTTGAGATTGAAAGGAGACATCGATGATTGCAGTAGAAACGTTCCCATTTGCATAATAGCATCACACGAGAGCAACTTTTATGTTCACATCCATACTGGAACCATTGAAAGGAAATTAATACTTCGTTATCATGAATACTTGCACATGGAATAATAGAAAAGAAAACTAGTAGATTTGAATTTTCATACTTCGATTATCAGCCATAAAAAAACAATTTATTATTTACAGATTAAAGGAAACTTTTCCTTTGTTTTCGGACACCTTGTACATTCGATACACAAGAATAGAACTGAAATAAAAGAGATAATATCATGATTGTAGTTTGCCGTTTATGCAGCAATAGTCATCGATAATATTCACATCAAATTGGAAATAATGAATTCATTAATGAACTTGACAATCAATAGCACTGCATATAATTAGAAAAAGATGGAGGATGAAAGCAATAATCGAACAAGATAATTAGAAAGAGAAAGCTTCACAGTGACCACTTGTGCTATCCGCATCTTGGATGCTGCTATTTGGTCAAGCTTCGGGTTGTTCAATTCTCCGGTCTTCTCCAGGAACATTTTATCGGTTACCTTCTATGAATTTCAAAACTGAAACGTTTATTCCATTCTCTGAGGTAGGAGACCGCTTTCATACTGCGTTCCGTACATTTTTAGATGCCAAGTATCAGTTTATAGGTTTATTTCTTCAATTTGGCACTAGATTATTAGAAACAAGTTTTTTTTTTTTCGGCCCGAAGAAGAGATTTGCCCAGCGATGAAATCGATTGATATTATGACTTATGTATTGAAATCGTTTTTGTATTTTTTTTTCATTTATTTTAATCAACCCTAAGCAAGGCGCATTGCACTGGACTACTGTTAATTAGGCTTCATATCTATATGCGCATACTGAGTGGGGAGGTGTGCAGCGAGGTGTTTTTTTAGATTTAGCTTTCGGTATTGACGTTTCTAGCGGGGAGAGTGCTTCCAATGGTTGTAAAAAGTGGCGCTCCATGGTTTATCATGGCTGTGATAACTTTGAGAAGAAAAAAATATGATCATGCAAAAAAAAAAAAAATGCATGATATTCGGAAGAAAATTTTGTTAGATCTGTCAGGTCTGCTAGAGGCTTTTGAGCTGCACCAGGTCTGCGATTTATGCGGTAAAATGACTTTATCTGGGGGCGGTCTAGCTCGCCACAAGCGATCACATCGAAATCAGTCTTACTTTGACGGGGAAAACACTGCTAAGCACAGATGTTCAATTTGCTCTATGGTCTGCAAATCAAGTGGAGGTCTGAAGCGTCATATGAAGGTCCACAGCAAGACGGCACCGGTCGGTGTCCCTCAATCTCAGCTAAAGTGTTACATCTCTAATAGACTGTGCAAGAGCAAGGCTTGTCTAAAAAGCCACCTTCGTCCTCACAGAAGATAGAAAATACATCTTGATCACATCTCCACGTGTATATATATATATATATATATATATATATATATATATATATATATATATATATATATATATACTAGCAAAAGTACCCGTCGTTGACTGGGTTCAAAAACAGCCTACAGAAAATGGACTCTGCTTTATGAAAGTATGATAGGTTATGAAAAGGAAGGGTTGTAAAGAGATAGCTTCGAATTTAGGGAGGTATCAAAACACAAGGAAAATATGATGAAAGTAAAAATAAAATAGATAAACCCCATAATTTATTATATCATACCTGTTCACACTGAAACACTTACCACACTATTCTGTGGATCTATATTAAAAAAACCTTGTTAAACTTTGTGACGTATTTCCATTCTATGGATGTCAGGCGCGAACGAACACCCCAAAATTTTATTATACCATATTTCTTCAAACTGAAACATAATTATCAAAGTATACTTATGCAGATAGATATAAAAAGTCTTTATTAAAGTTTGTGCCTATTTCCATTTTATGGAGGCCAGGCGCGAAGGAAGACCCCCACAATTTTATTATACCATCCTATTTAAGTTAAAACATATTTATCAAAGTATTATTATGTACATCTATATCAAAAATACTTGTAAACGTGTTTTTTTTAATTTTTAAATTTTTTATTTCCATACATATATATATATATATATATATATATATATATATATATATATATATATACAGGCTGACCCCCCCCCCAAACACGGGCCCCAACTCTAATTAGGCCCCGTTTCTTAGTGTTTTGTCCGAATGAAATGAAACTTTGGTCATAACTAGTTTATTATATTCAAAACATCACATCAAAACACAAGGTCTTTGGCCCTTTTTTTGCTCCTTTCTACAGCATATGTTCTAGATGGCCTCCATTTAGCTTTTGTTTTTTTTGGGGTCACCCTGTATATATATATATATATATATATATATATATATATATATATATATATGTAAACAATATAATATATATAAACAAATTATAAAACGAATGAAATAAAATAACAAAAACAAAAGAATATTTCAAGGAGTACATGGAAATGGATAAATAAGCAACAATGAAGCAAAGGAAAGATGGTCTTCTTCTGTCAAGAAGTGATGATCACCATGTATATATGTGAAATTTAAAATGGAGGCGGAGAGATCTACAGGTTCGCATTTCACCCGTCTTATAACGGCTTTCTCAATAGGTATATATGTATATATGTATGTATTATGTATGTGTGTATGTATGTATGTATGTATGTCAGGTCAGATCATATGCTACTGGTACCATGTAACCCAGTACTACCTGCCTCATTGTCGGGTCACCGGCGACTAAACTGGTTCCCCCACCAGACTTGTTTGGTGAGGAGGGTGGCTAGTCTCCCTGAAGGATTAAAAACAAGACCTCCCAAAGGGCGAATGAACCCTTTTTCTGGGTACACGGCCAACTAGCACCGTGTGTTTTAGTGTGTATGTATGTGTGTTGGAGTGGAGAGGGCTCCCGTAAGCCGTGGTGAAGGCAACCTTTCTAGGAGAAGCAAATCTCTGATTTAGAAAACCATAAAGCGGGAGACAGTACCCGCTTTAAGCTGGTCTGCAGTTTAACTTGTTGCTGGCTTTCTTGCTCTTGCTTGTTGCTGGATCTCAACATTTTGAACAGAGAGAGAGAGAGAGAGAGAGAGAGAGAGAGAGAGAGAGAGAGAGAGAGAGAGAGAGAGAGAGAGAGAGACTTAGCTGTCGTACAAAGCTAAGACTCTGTAACAGCATCTGTGTACAGATACTCCCTCAGGCATTTGTCTATTAAAATGGTCCTGTGGCGATGAAAGTCATTTTGGGGCTCATGGACTTTTAAGTGTCTGAGGGAGTGGCACTCGCCTGACGAGACGTTGCAATCATCATCATCATCATGTATGTATGTATGTATGTATGTATGTATCTACCTACTTACTGAATTATCTATCTATCCATTTATCTAGATACTAACATACATACACACCTATCTATCTATCTATCTATCTATCTATCTATCTATCTATCTAGCTATCTAGCTATCTATCTAACTAACTAATACTCTCTATTAATCCATCTAGATGCTTATCGGGCTATACAAATTTATGCATTCCGATTTCCTAATCAATATAACACATTACGCATTGTTTTGAGTTGTAGTTTTGCTTTTCACAATACACCGTGAGTCACTCGTGCTTCTGATCTCATGGAGATGCTGGTAGACAAAAATCGATAGCGGATCAAAGTATACTTTTATATTTTTAATATCAAAAAACAAAAGAAAGATTGTTTTGATTACAACAAAATCGATCATTGATATTTAATTCATCAGTTTTGACACCGAGATGGTGTTTAGGTGAAATGTATTTTCTTTTGCAAGAAACACGAATAACCACTTTTGGTTTTTAAAAGGAGACGGGGTGTTTGGACCTTAACGCGTCGAACGAAGTGAGGCGACCTAATAAATAAAATAGCGTAACTCGCTAGCTGGCTAGCAGATTATATGTTCGGGTTAGACTAAAAGAAATATCTACGCCAACTAACAGAGGAATAGAAAGTTGACCTTGGGTATACTTTCGCCAGCCTCGTAACTCTTTCTTTCACTTTTTTTTTTTTTTTTTAGTCCTCACATTTCATGGGCGATATTTCTGACTAAGTCGGAAGAATCGATGTTTTTTTTTAGGGGGTGGGGGTTAACTCTCTCCATCTAACACTTATTGTTGGTTAACTTTTGGCCATGATATTTTTTTTTTATAAAATGTTTAGATCCTTACATCAAGTGGTTTCATATATTGTATGCAGAGATTTCCATAACCGAACTGACAGACTGACATAGGCCATCTAAACCTGAACATAACATTTTTAAAAACCATCAGAAACTTTGAGAATCTATACTAGAATAATAGAAGTATGTCTTTTGTTTATCTGTCAAATATTCTTTCAGTATGCGATCTAAGAAGGCCGTATTTGTTAGGAAACGACCCGCAAAATGTTTTTTTTTTTTTATTTATAAACAGTTACTAATTATTTTTTATCTACAATTTTAATATGATTGAAAGTTTGTATAAATGAAATCAAATTGTACAAATTCGTTATGTTACTGTAAATGTTTTCGACAATCAAAACTGATTTAGTTTCATGCGATATGATAATTTGAACTCTTTTTTTACAAATGAGTCATCACTTATCAAGGCCCGGAGGTCACTCGAGGATAAGGGTTAATGAGTGTACAATAGTCAATTGGAAAATGTCGTAGTAATCGTTAGTAGTGTAAATTTGATGAATTTGATTACTTAAGGGGATAGCTCATCAAAAGCTTGTTTATGTTGGGCTTGAAGACGACCATACTGTAGTAATTTGGAAAGCAGAAAACGGGAGTTCTACAGGGGTGCAGTTATAAGAAAGAAGACTTGTTAATAGAATCTAGGTTTAGGCACAAATAAATAATGGGGGAAATTATTGATAGTGGTTTCAGCTAGACGAGTGCTTTTTGTGAGAGTCAGGCTAGGGGGGCATAGATTGGAGCTCAGATGAGCACGTGCTATGAAAATAACAATAAAGCACAGACATGCTTCTGTTGAGAAGAGGTTGACGAGGAGAAAAAAGGACATTTCTCCGCTAGACTTGGAAGTCTGTTTTTAACTCTGTCAAAGCAGGATATCTGCTTCTATCAGCTCCAGCCCAGATGTGGCAACAGTACTCCATCCTCGGGCGTACTTGGATCTTATATAGGTAGAGAATTACCCAATGTATTTTTTCGAAAATATTTTAACTAGAAAGATATTAGAGTAAACGAATGCCGACAAAACTCATCTGGTTCATTCAAAATAAACCTCATCAGGATGTGACACAAGGTGGAGTAAGGGAGCGGAACTAATTCTCTCGATGAGACACTCATTCTGGTCGTGTGCAAAATAATCGAAACCCGTCGATATTCTGTGGTAAGAACGCATTGTGTGATTAACAATGTCCACTTTGCAATGATTTAAGGCAGTTTATATGTAGCTAGAATAATCACTTTTAGACTATTAGAACTATACATAATAACGATGCGATGATACACAATCAGATTATCGAAGTTAAGCAACGTTGAACCTGGTAAGTACCAAATGGGATACAAATTGGGAATACCAGGTTCTTTATGTAGAAGAACGTCGACTCATTCTCGCAAGAATTGTAAAACCTAACGTCGTTATCTTCCCTGACTGGGAAATATATGCTACAGGGGACCGCGTGTGAATTTTACATTTCCTAGAAACTTCCCCTTGGAGGAAGCCGGTTGATTCCGCTTAGGATGAATGGCGCTGCTATTTTTCTTTTATTATACCTACCTGCTTGAAATTTAGTAGGAATAATCTCCTACTGTTTGCCTTAAGGAAACAGAGTATTGGAGAGGTTATGGAACTACACTTGAGCATTTTATTTAATATCGCAAATGTTAATCAGATTTTAGATAAAAATTTATAGAAGATCAAATATTAGGTTGGTGTAATAATAATGTTTTTCATGTATAAGTTGAACGTAAAAAAAAAACGACATTATTTTTCACCAACCTAATAAAATCGCTCATAACTTTTTTTTCACTATAGAAATACATTTTTTCTTTATTTTTAAGTATTTTACGAGGGATGTTGCAAAAGTAATGCCTCCTATTTTTTAAATTTCGCCTGAATGGATGAGAGAAGACTGTAAATTGCATTGTTATAATGACTGAAGTTATACCTTCATGACCTAAAAGTTTCATCTCTTTCTTGCAGATATTGACGGTATGAGACTAAGAAAGTAATCCCTCTCATGGAGTTGCATCATTTAATTCCTAGCAAAAGTGCATTGAGAATGGTGGTGATTATGTAGAAAGATGAATTCTGAAGCACAAAAGTTGCTCGTTCTAATGGTATCATTCCCGTCTTTGTAGCTATTAAATTTTATGAGTTATAACAAAATATGAGACTTTACTGTGGAACGACACTCGTGTGATAAAGCGACCCCCGGAGGTTTATGCACAGCTATCGTTCATCGCTGGCAAAAGTGCATCGAGAATGGTCGTGACCATGTAGAAAATTAAATTCTGGAGCACAAAAGGTCGCTCGTTTTAATGGTACTACTCGCATTTTCGTAGCTCTTTTACTTTTTCATGTGAAGAAAAAATAGGAGGCATTACTTATTGAACGACTCTCATAATTGCCATAAAACCATATATTTTATAACGAATTTAATATGTGCATCGGTAAAAAAATATCCTAGATCTGGATTCAAGTTCGAGCATCTCGCCAGATTTTATAGATGAGAAATCTGTTGCTAAAGTTTTACATCGCCAAAAAATGCTTAACACCTCAATGCAATCCTCGACCTATATAGGAGTTGGACAAGCCCTAAGGTAGAGTACTGCTGCCACATCTTGGGAGGCGTCGCTGAAATCACTTTCGTTAATTTACAAGATTAAAGTCGACTTCGAAATCTATGGGGAATAATCTTGTCTGTTCTCCACACCCTCATTTTCATAGAAAAGACGTTGCTAGTCATTCTATTCTCTGTCCTTATTTCTATGTAAAGTGCTCGGCAGAAACAGAAAATCTGATTTCCCTAGGTAAATTATTAAAAACAGTAAAATCATATTTCTAATCCTTCCCCAGAACCTCTTTCTTCCTCCGCGTGCTCAACATCAAACGGGATTTTTATAAACCAAGTGCCATTCCGAGAATTCACGAGACGATTAAAAATAACGAATGAAATAACTAAAATTTGATGCCTTACGAGGGCGGTTTATGACAAATCTTTCTTGACATTAGATTTTAGTACGAGTATGTTGTAATCTATAGGGATGCAACCATGGAATAATAGGTTCCCAGAACAAAACAATAAATATTAAGGGGTCATAATAGGGGTCAAATTAAAAAAAATGACTCTGCGGTCTCTACCAAATTACTCCGACATTTTCTGGTCTAGACATTTGAAACTTTCCATAAAGGGTAGTCAGAGATAGAGCAAGCCTTTCAGACGACAAATATCGAAAAATTGGCTAAAATGAAATAGGGCACTGAGATTTGGGAAAATCTTTGTAATTCGTTTTCAGCCAGAAATTTGGCTGTTGTCAAAGTTCAACGATTTGACCTTTGAGAACTCTACCAAACTTCTCCGACAATTTTGGGTCTAAACACTTCAAATTTTAGATATAGGTTCCTTGAACATGGATCTAACTTAATAACTTGATTTGAGCCCAAAACAATAAATGTTAAGGGGTAATAATAGGGATCAAAGTTAAAAACATTTACCGCTTTTATTATTTTTTTTTTTGCTTAACATACACCCACCTCCACACACCCGGTCAACACCGGGCTGAAATGCTATTAAATAAATATAATAAATAACATTCGTGTATCGTTAACAAAAAATAATAATGCATTATTTCTAAAGTTGTTTTTTTTTTACTGAAGGAAGTTCAAGAATTTTAATATGGAAGTAAAGTACTTATTAAAAAGTAAATTAATCATCATCATCATCATGGAAATAGGCACAAACTTTAATATTATATCTATCTGCGTAAGAATACTTTGATAATTATGTTTCAGTTTGAAGAAATATGCTATGATAAAATTATGGGGTGTTCGTTCGCGTCTGGCCTCTATAGAATGGAAATATATCACAAAGTTTAACAAGGTTTTTTAATATAGATCCACAGAATATTGTGATAAGTGTTTCAGTGTGAACAGGTATGGTATAATAAATTATGGGGTTTATCTATTTTATTTTTACTTTCATCATATTTTGCTTTGGTTTTGATACCCCCCTAAATTCGAAGCTATCTCTTTACAACACTTCCTTTTCATAACCTATCATCTTCTATGTATATAAAAGCGAAAACGTATGTATGTATGTATGTATGTATGTATGTATGTATGTATGTGTGTATGTGTGTATGTTTTTGTGTCTGCTAAACACTTTCGACAGACAGAATAAAAATTCACAAACTCGGTATCATATTGAAGCTACATCCTTCGCTCGAAAAATATCGAAAAATTTGCCAAAAACTTTCATTTTTTCACCCCGAAATCGACAATTTTCGACGGGGGGGGGGAACAAAAACGGTCCTCTCGTGACGACAACCGATTCTACGCATGCGTCAGATGACGTCATGACCTGATTTACTTTAAATAGTTGAAAACTGACTGCGTTAGGTCAGTTGGTTAGATCGTTGGTTCCTTATATAAACGTTTTGGGTTCAAATCGTGGTGTGAGATGTCTTTTTTTTTCGATTCTTTAAATTTAAATATTGAACCAGTGTTATTTAAGCAATTTTTCTTGTAACGTTCGTTTTTCTGTTTTTTTTTTTTTTTTACTTCGCTTATCTACCCCCGACCACACACAAAAAACACCCGGGTACCCACCGATTTTTAAAATTTCAATATCGAAACAGGCTTATTTAAGCCATTTTTCACGTGTTCGTTTTTCTGTTTTCTTTTTCGTTTGCCTTACGTTAGTGTTTTTTGTGTTTTTTTTCAATGTTTTGATTAACCCC
Organism: Euprymna scolopes; assembly: GCF_053919585.1. Classification (NCBI taxonomy): domain Eukaryota; kingdom Metazoa; phylum Mollusca; class Cephalopoda; order Sepiida; family Sepiolidae; genus Euprymna; species Euprymna scolopes. Next base: position 24,384,881 of record NC_136484.1, on the reverse strand, counting down.
CCCCCCCGCTTAAGTTTTAACGTTCGTTTTTATGTTTTCTTTTTTTACTTCGCTTATAACAAACAAACCTGGTTATTGTCCTCATTTGCTACGTCGTTGTCGTCGTCGTAACGCTCGACGACTTCCGTGCGCGCACCTGTCAATTTGGTTCTTACTTAAATAAATTCAAACATCTTTCAGTAACTCATTCTGGCTGGCCGATTTTATTTTCAAACTTCGCCTCAGGGCTTCGGGTTCGATCCTACCCCCCTGGTTTCTTTTTTATTTAACACCACACACACCTCCAAACACCCGGCCAACGCCGGATACCCGCGCTAGTCTATATATATAAAAGGCAAAATGTGTGTGACCATTTTGTGTCTGTCTCGCAAAGGCTTCTTTCGCACAGGCTCCTGGGGTTGTTACGATCGCTTAGAACTGTTTATATACCCCCTAGATAATAATATCTAGGATTTGGAAACGTGGGCACCTCTACATTTATTTACGTCGACTTTTATGAGATTCGCACTATTTCGCTCTGTCCCCTGTTTGTCTTGCTTTTTAGTATAAATAAAGTGAAACTAAATTCAAACGGAGATGTTCTTGACATCGCGCCGGGAAACGTCCAGAAGCAATCAGCTTTGATCAATGTGGGGACAAACTATTTTTTTTAAAATTACATTTTCACCCCAAACAAGGCACATTGCCACTTTGTTGTATGGGGGCTACTATCGGGGACATAAGCATCAGGGGTACTGTGTAGGAAGTTGGGCAGCAAGATGTCGGTTCAAGTTGCACTTGAACTTCTGCATGTCAGTGCAGTCGGGGAAGTGGGGACCCGGAAGGAATTCCAAAGTCTAGCTGTTCTGGGGAAGAAACTACTGGAGTAGAAGGCCCTCTTGCCTCTAGGGATATCTACTGTGAAGGGGTGGGATTTACCTGCTTGTCGGGTTTTTCGGGGGTATTTACGTCGTGGGGGCAGAAGTGCTTGCAGTTCGTAAGAGCATGCTCTGTTAAAGTACTTGTAGAACAGGCAGAGGGATGCAACATTTCGTCGATGGGACAGAGGCTGAAGTTTAGCTGACAGTGCAGGACCTATCAGATTGGCGACTCTCTTTTGAACCTTGTCAACTCCTCTTATATAAGACAATTGCTATTCAATCTGGACAATGGGGAGCTGGTTGGGTAAACAACCCCAAACGCAAAAGTTAACTGCGTGACTTCTATTTGACCTCATTAATTGGGTCACATAGAAGCAGCAGAGTTAACTTTTATTGCGGCGACCTGTCAATACTTAAATAAATAAATTCAACCATGTTTCTTATGTATGTCGCGGTGGCTCAGTTGTTCACGTCGGTGGGTATTTTTTTTAACTTTAATTTCAAACTTTGCCGCAAGGGTTCGGGTTCGATCCTCATACTCACCTACCAAAACTTTTTTTTTATTTTACCCCCCCCCGGAGTTTTAATTTACCCAAAACGACACACACCTCAACACCCGGGCAACGCCGGATACCCCCCCTCCGCTAGTACTTTCATAAATCAGAGTCCATTTTCTGTAGGCTGTTTTTGAACCCAGTCAACGAGGGGTACTTTTGCTAGTATATATATAATTAAATAATAAGTATTCTTTATACCTGTAGGCTTTTCATGCTTATATAATCATCAATGTAAGAGGTGGCAATTTCTGCCAGTCAGGAGATTCGAACCCAGCCACGGAGCCACATTTGACTCCATCTGCTAAGTCTTTGTTTACAGGTTTCCAAACAAATGAAGAGAATTGACAATCAATAAATGCACGATTCGGGCGCAGACATTAGACAATCCATAGTGTTCTAACGAGCGGAAGTTGTTAACTTCATATCGGGAGATAAATATGTACCGGATAATCTTCTAAACTAATAAACAGATCATTATGAATTTGGAATATATAGTCTAACAACACAATGGGCTACAAGAACACATTTTTAAAAATAAATTTTAATATTTAGATTTGCATATATATGTAATTATATATATATATATATATATATATATATATATATATATATATATATATATATATATATATGAAATAAAATGTAGGTGGAAGGACCTGAATACTCAACGTTTCGCCCGATTTATGCGGGCTTCTTCAAGAGAGATGGTCATTGACGAGAGAGTCGGAGGATTGGGGCTATATATAATGATGGGGGAGAGCAGCGTGTTTTCCTTATGTAAATTAGATGTCATATATACATATATATACATTTTATGAGAGAAAATAAATTAGAGTAAACTAGTGTGGTGGATTACGTCTAAAAGTTAAAATATCGTAGAGATTAAAAAATTGCGCCTGGAAATATAGCGGTGATAGATTAAGTAAATAAAATGACACGAGATTACGAAGGAAGTTTTTTTTTTTTTTTTTTAAATTAGAGATAATTGAATTGGGATAAAATAGCGTAGTAACTTAAAAGATGGTGTCTAAAAATAAGAACAGGAAGTGATAAAATGGAGTCTAAAAATAGACAATGATAAAATAAAATACAGTAAATAAGTAAAATAAAAATAATAAAATTAAGTGAAATTACGAAATTGTTTTGCATATATATATATATATATATATATATATATATATATATATATATATATATATATATATCGCGTTTAACCGGTGTCTAAGTTATTCTATTTAATAGTTATTTTCGACAGAAAGGGAGCAACGTGGAAAAAAACTTTTCTTTCCTTAATTATATTGCTGGAATGGGAGATTATTGCTGGAATGGGAGATTATAGCCGACTCAATTAAACGTCGTGTGGATCGTAATTTCACTATATTTCATTATTTTTATTTTATTTGAGTATTCAGGTCCTTCCACCTCCATTTTATTTCATATCGTCGGATTTAATCCAGCTCAACAATCATACGTATATATATATATATATATATATATATATATATATATATATATATATATATATATATATATATATATATTAAAGATTTAATAAAATCAACAATAAATTCTCTACAACGTAATGTAAAGTACAATGTCTTGTGGACTAAGTCACTGCTGTGAAGCATGTGAAGTTTCCTCATGGTACATTGCGAGGGGAGTCCCAAACTAGACAAGCAGTATATTTGATTAAAAAAGGGACGATTTCACGATTTCACGATTTCATCGATGTGGATGACAATAAAAGCATAAAAGGGTGGAACATTATATATATAGATATATATAGATAGATATATGTGTATATGTGTATATATACATATATATATAAGTATATATATATATACATACATAATTATAGTATATCTATATGTATATATATACGTTTATATAATTATATATATAATTGTAGTATATATATATATACTATAATTATGTATAGATATAATTATAATATATATATATATATATATATATATATATATATATATGTGTGTGTGTGTGTGTGTGTGTGTGTGTCAGGAGTGTGGGTTTCGTTATGGAAGTGGTTATTCAATTTGACTAGAATAAAATACGCATCAGGTACACTTGAAAGAAAAATTACAACGCGATATTACGAAAACAAACAAATATTTTACTTGTTTGAAATACATAGATATAGATATATAATTCTAATATATATATATATATATATATATATATATATATATATATATATATATATATATATATAATTGTGCAAATATTTTATTAAAGTATGCTTACAAGGATAGTGAAATAAACTGTTTAATCTTTCTATGATAGATAGGTAGACGCTGACTCCACCTTAAAATTAATCGTTTGATTCTGCATTGTAATCCCGCGAGGGTTGCAGGTAGAAGTCGTCCATTTTTAACATCAAAAAACTGCACACCCATTTCTTCCTTGTTAGTATTTTCTAGCGCAAATAACATGGTTCATATTCCAGCCAATCAGAATTTAGTCTGGCCTGAAAGTCTCATTTCATACTATGGAATAAAACGCACACGTAACAATCTGACACATAAAGCTAAATGTATTTTTCTTTCCGCATTCTTAAAAATATAAACTAATACGTTAAAATGTTTACAAAATATTTTATATACGAATCTATAGTTAGTGAAAGGCTAATTTTTATCTCCACATTTACCAAGAGGGTATATAAATTTAGATACTTATCCCAAATAATGGCTGCCTTATCGTCGAAATATTTCGGCCAGGTTAAATAAACCTCCAGAAGATGCCAAAATGCTCAGCCAATGAAACTGCAGCAGCCGACAGTTGGAAAACGGTATCTTTTATTTATGATAATTTGTTTATTATATTGTCATATGAATGTTTTTTTGCTTTTTACATGGGAGTCAGAACTTATGAAGGTTCGAAAGCCACTCGAGAATAAGGGTTAAAAAGTATAGGTAGTTACTGAGGTAACCGCGTACTAATAGTTAGTGGTGTAAATCCGGTAGAAATGAATTATTTAATTTGTTTACATTGGACTTGGAGACGACCATAATGTAGTCAACTGGAAAGCAGACCAACGGAACAGAGTTCAGCGAGCTAGCAGTTCTAGAAAAAGAAGCCTTTTCATGGAATTTGCGTTTAGATTTAGGCAGAGATTGAAAGGGGGGGGGGAACTATTGATTGTCGTTATAACTAGAAGAGTGTTTTTTTGTGAAAGTTTGGCAAGAGGGCGGCTTTAGATTGGAGCTCACGCTAGCCATTGCCATGAAAATAACAATAGAGCAGAGACAGGCTCACAACATCTATTCTGTGGGAAAGAGGTTGCAAGGAAGAAAACAAAAGGCGGGTACCCCAGGGTTCTATCCTTGGACCTCTATTGTTCCTGATATTCATAAATGACCTCCCCGACAACATTGCCTCTGAGATGGGTATATATGCTGATGACACTACACTCTATGGCAGGCACGACAGGAAGACGAATGAACACATTTCTAAAGAAATGGCAGAAACACTAGAGGAAGACCTCCAATTTGTAGTGGAATGGGGACAAAAGTGGTTGGTCGCGTTCAATGCTGCCAAGACTAAACTAGTTTCATTCAATAATTACAAGAAACCCTCTCTACCACCCATAGCAATGGCCAACGACTCTTTATCTGAGAGTCCATCTTTCAAACTCCTTGGCCTAACGTTCACAGGAAACATGAGATGGAACAATTACATTGAAGGCATTGCCAGGGCCGCTGCAAGAAAGGTGGGCTCTCTCTACCGTGCTAGAAAACTACTGACACCCGAAAGTATCCTGTACCTCTATAAGGCCACCATTCGCCCATGTATGGAGTATTGCTGCCACATCTGGGCTGGTGCATCTGCTACTAGTCTCTCGCTCCTTGACAAGGTTCAAAAGAGAGTCGCAAACCTGATAGGCCCTGAACTGGCATCTAAGCTTCAGCCTCTGTCCCATCGACGAAATGTTGCATCCCTCTGCCTTTTCTACAAGTATTTTGGTGGTGAATGCTCTGGCGAACTGCAATCACTTGTGCCCCCACGACGGGAGCACCCTCATCAAACCCGACAGGCTGCTAAATCCCACCCTCACACTGTAGAGATCCCTAGATGTAAAAGATCTTTTTACTCCAATAGTTTCTTCTCCAGAACCGCTAGACTCTGGAATTCCATTCCAGGTCCCTGCTTCCCCAACAGTACTGACGTGCAGAAGTTCAAGTGTAACGTGAATCGACACCTTGCTGCCCAAATCCCTACATAGTACCCTAGTAGTGTTGCCCCTGATAGTAGCCCCCTACACCAAAGTGGCAATTTGCCTTGTTTGGGGTGAAAATGTAATAAAAAAAAAAAAATCACATACTAGGTTTCGAAAGCGGTTTTGAACGTTGTAAAGGCAGGATAGGGGTTTCCGAGCATTTCCCACCCAGATATGGCAACAATTCTCCATTTAAGGACGTATCTGCTTCTTATCAGGTAGAGAATTGCGTCGAGAATTAGATACTGACGCAACCATTTTCCGGCGACCTTGGCAACATAATTGATTTAAGTCTTCAATTTCAAGCCAGAAGTAAAGGTCAGACCCAGAAATTTGTCAAAACAGGGAGCTTTTCTTTCAGACGACGAATGTACAGAATAGTTTCAAGTCAGCCTCTACATGTTCAGAATAGCTTTCTAAATAATAATGTCATTATTTCAGCACGGTCCGTAAACAAAGGAAATACACTTTTTTTTTCGATGATATTACAATACAATGACTGTTTTCGAATATAATTATGTTTTTTTTTTCTTTAATTGTTAACTGTTTGATTGCGTTTTAAACATTGGCCATCGATTTTGGTGAAAAAGATAACACAAAGTTTTCGTTTGAAACCTTCCGGCGGTTTACGAAACATGCCTGGAATATGCCAAAGCTAATGTGTTCACTATTTTGCATAAGTACCCAATTTTATTTCAGATTGATAATCTGAATGAATCCCATATCCCTATTCGTTCCTTAATTGATATTATTGTCAGTATTATTATTGTTTACTCATTCGTTCTCAACTGAGTCATTGCCAGTGTTCCCTGGAAACTGATTGACAATGCATCTACCCTAATTTCTATCATTCTTCGCTTCTTCTTCGATAGACATTAACATTTACGTTGTATTATCGCAATAGCTGCTTATCATTTAGCTACCACTGATATTGGCCGATGGTTTTCTCTGGAGTTTGAGTGGTAAAAAGTCTACTCAGGATTCCAGTTCTTCCCGTCCTTCCTGATTCTTCAAGATTATTTTTTGTATTACTAACCCTCACGAGTGCAACCGTGTGTATTTTCTTTTCCGACCTTGCAGTTTCAGTTCTTTTGGTTTCCTGTATTCTCCTTTCTATGTTTCTAGTTGTCTCGTGCTTTCTATGGCTCTAACTTGTTAGTGTCTTTGTGCACATTTATCGCGTTCCTGGGTCTTATCAACCATGGCATTCATGTAGTCTATTCTGACCTCGTTTTCTTTGTGCGTTTTTAAATAACTATACTATTTCTCTATTAAAGTGTCCTTTTCGTAGCCACGTAAAATCTGGTCTCGTGCACTGTTTCTTTTGTCACTCTTATAAATCGTTCATGTAGCTACTTCTCTTCTAATTTTTCTTTTCTCATCGTTTGATGTCTCATTCTACTGCTCTACTTATTTTTAAATCAGCGTATCTACCTGTGATATATATATATATATATATATATATATATATATATATATATATATATATATATATATATATATATATCTATCTTTCAAGTCCCTTTATAGCATCGTTTACAAAGTCTTTGATATTTGCTCTTATTTATCCCTTCCTTTTTCTGACAAAAGGACGATGGACTTGTACATTCACCCTTTTCCGTTCGTCCGTTCGTCCGTTCGTCTGTCCGCTCTTTTCAAAATAACTACGCCTTGGAATTCTTAAAACATGATATGAGTACAAATGTAGTAGAACGGTTTTTACGCGATAACCCTCGGGTGCGCCCCAGGGGCTCTTTTAGGGCTAATAAAAACACCCCATTTTTGGGACTATTTTACCATATTTGTCCAAAATTTTCTGTGTATATCTATTTAGCAGTTTTGCATGGTGTTGAACTCAAATTTAAATATGTTAAGGCCTTGGAGATTTGGGGGGCTAAATGGGGGGGGGGCAAATGATGGACTTTGCATGGTTCATAACTGAAATTTACATATGATAAGGCTTAAAACTACACCGTTTGGTCATTTTCACCAGCATTTGACGTCCCCTGGGAACATTTGGGGCTAAACGAGGAGGGGCAAATGCTGAACTCATTTTTTATGCCCCGTTCGCTGTCCACCCACGGGGGGGGGGCATGCATGTTTCACTTGTTTACTTTAACGTTTTGCACATTCGTATTTGGATCTGATTAGCCGGTTTTCTAGCCTTTATTCGATGAAGCATTTAAATCTCAATGTTTTCTGAATTTCACCTCTTTCTCCTGTTTCATGTAGCTGGATATCGAAAAATTCGCCCAAAACATTAATTCATTCACCCTCAACTTTTTCTTTTCGAGTCTGCCTACTACTAATCTTTTTTTTTTTTTTGCGCTGGCAATCCCCCCCCCCTCCGTTTTTTGTTTTCGTTTTTTTTCTCAACCAACACCCCTCCACACATCTCCACTTTCTTTTTCGCCTAAGCGGCACGGGTTCCAGTCTGCCTGCCTACTACAACTTTTTTTTTGTTCAACACACACCTACAAACACCCGGGCAACGCCGGCAACCAGGCTAGTCTATAATATAAATCTTACCAGTCTGTTTTAATATATGTATGTATGTATGTATGTATGTATGTATGTATGTATGTATGTATGCATACATGTATGTATGTATGTATGTATGTATGTATGTATGGATGTATGCATACATGTATGTATGTATGTATGTATGTATGGATGTATGGATGTATGGATGGATGGATGGATGTCTAAAACTTTCGACCGAGGCGACGGATTTTCACCAGAGCGGTATTGTTTTGAAGTCCGACCCATCGGACGACAAATATCGAAAAATCGGCTAAAAACATTAATTTCTTAACCCTCAACTGGGCACTTTGCTACAGGGAGGGCTCGTTTTTTCACCGATATTTTCGAAAATCATCCCCTCTTTTCGATTGACTAGCTTTGATTTAAAGCTTTGCCACTTCCGACTTGGCGATGGGTGCAACAGCAAACACGTCACGTTTTTTCCTCGTTCTTTTCCTCCTTTACGGTACGGGTTCGAGCCTGCTTACCTTCTACTACTTTTTTTTTGCTACACCACACACCTCCAAACACCCGGACAACGCCGGGCACCCAGGCTAGTCTATAATATAAAGCTGACCTGTCTTTTTAAATGTATGTATGTATGTCTGCCTAAAACTTTCGACAAAGGCAACAGATTTGTAGAAATCGATATAGTTTTGAAGCACGACCTTCGGACGACAAATATCGTAAAATTGGCTACAAACATAAATTCCTTCATCGCGGTTCTGGTCGGTACCTTCCTGCCTACAACCACTATTTTTTTCTTCTTTTGCTCAACACACACCTCCAAGCCCCCGGGCAACGCCGGGCACCCAGACTAGTTTACTGATAAGTATGGCACTGATGACGTAAAATATAGAAATTCAAATCAGAGCCAAAACCAAAGTGTCCATCATAAATGAGTTCGAACTCTTTTTTTAAAACTCTTATTAACACCAAACAAGGCATATTGCTACTTGGGCGTAAGCGGCCAATATTTGTACCGTGTCTACATGAGAATATATATATATATATATATATATATATATATATTGCATGCCATGAAACGATATATGATCCTCTAGTTTTTATCAAAATACCTTAGTTCTTCTTTAGTTCAGTTTATGAAGTGTCCAGAGTATCTTACTACAGGGTTCGTCTGGTGTTTGAGAACAGCACTTATTTTACCAATTCTTTTCTGTATACCTACTTTTACTTTTTTTTATATACAGACAATCAATCAAGGGAGATAATAAACTAACACAGGAAATGAAAAGACATGCTGTAATAGTTGCAATAAAGGCAGAATACAACGATTTGCAAATTGCACAATTTCGTCATATTGCCCAATCCTTTGTTTTTAAAGTTCGCAAAGAGTTAAAAGATAATGATGGCCAAATTTCTCCTGTTGTTAAACACAAAAATCACCAGCAACGCTCTGACAGCATTAGAACAAACGAGTTTATTCAATAAGTTTAGAATATCATTGATGAGAGCCCTAAGAAGTCAATGAGGTCCATTGCAAAAGATCTCTGTGTATCCGAAGCCACAATTTGAAGGGATGTAAATGATAACCTTCGATAGAAGTCCTATGTGATGAAGAGAGGCCAGATTATGTCTGGGACCACAAAAGGAAATCGTTAAGGAGAATCAAGAGACTTTTAAATCCACTGAAACATACCGGTGAACAAGACATGCTTATTTTTTTCAGACGAAAAGAACTTAGACCAACTTGTAGCTTCCAAGCTCTTCAGACCATAATCTGCTGGATTATTACGTGTGGGGTGTTGTTGAGACAGATGTTAATAGAAATCCTCACAACACCAAAGATTCTCTGAAAGCATCCATAGTCATAGTAATAGACAACATTGACGAGGACCATTATATAAGCACCTGTCAGGTCTCGAATAGAAGTTGTCATTGAAGTGGTGGGATATTCCATTGATTGAAATTATTAAATAAGGCTGTCACTTATGTACCAATTTAATTTAATTACAGGTGTGCTATTGTTTTTTTTTTTACACAGTGATCACCACTTATCAAGGCCCGGAAGCCACTCAGGGATAAGGGTTATTGCAAGTACGTTACGTTAGTGTGGAGATTTGATGAAGTGTTTACTTAAGGGGGCGGTTCATTAGGAATTTGTTAACATTGGAATTGAAGACATCCAAGTTGTAGTCCGGAGGGAAGCAGGCAGACGGAACAGAGTTCCACAGGCGTGCAGTTCTAAGAAAGAAGCTTTGTTCATGGAATCCGCGTTTTGATTTAGGCACAGATATAGAGTGGGGGAAATTTTTCACAGTGGATTCAGCTAGACGGGTGTTTTTCGTGAAAGATTGGCGAGGGGGGATCAGAGATTGGAGTTCAGACGAGCACCTGCCATGAAAATAACGATAAAACAAGGATAGGCTCGCAACGTCTCTTCTGTGGGAGAGAGGTTGCAAAGGAGAGAAAAGGGCATCCCCCACTAAGCCACGAAGTCTATTTTGTACTGTGTCATGGCATGATAGGCTGTTTTTGGCCGCTCCTGCCCAGATATGGCAACAGTATTCCATCCTTGGACGTACTTGGCTTTTATATATAGAGAGAATTGCATCAGTAGTGAGATATCTTCTGGAGCGGCAGAAGGATCCCACCATCTTTCCAGCGACCTTGGCAACAGACTTGATGTACGTGTTCCATTTCAGATCAGGAGTAAAGGACAAACCCAGAAGCTTGTCAAAACACGGGGCCTCACCATCACAATTGATGCCAGATGGGGATCAGAGCGTTGATGACGTAAGGATAGGAGTTTGGTTAGGAGTTTGTTTGTATTCTTATCATTCTTAAAAATATAATAACTGTTCTCAAACACCGGACGCACCATGTATATTTCACTGCCTAAATAGTTATTCCAGTTATTAACTTTCTACAAGATTATTTATATCAAGGAGCGTTCTTGTTATTCTCAGGTATTATTTCTTGGACATTTCTCTCGTCTGTTGATTTGATTGTACTCGCTTGCAGTATTCTCAGGTATTTGTAGATCGCGCGTTTATCAAGTACTTTCATTACCTCTTGCTTGGGTAATTCTATGCTGTTTGTTATTTTCAGTTTTCCTTTATCGCAAGCCATACACGTTATAGCTGGCTTGTCAATAACAAAAATAATATTAGGCCGTCTGTGCTCAATGATCCTGTTTGTATATTTAAAATTCCACAGACTTCTCATTTATCAAATACTTATCAGACGTTTGGCAGTGGCATTTCAACGTTTACCACAAAGCTACACTTCAGAAACAGACGCCAACGAAACTGTGAGTAAAATATATTCTGGCACGTTTTCTAGTTCTTCTGTACAAGCATCAGACAAACGCTTAAGATACGGGTTAGTGTTACTGTCTTTCACCCTGCACAAATCTTGGTGTTATTGTTGTTCTTCTTCTTTTTCTTCTACTACTACTACTACTACTACTACTACTACTACTACTACTACTACTACTACTACAATAACAAAAACAAAAAAAACCAAACACACACATGGAATGGTACCAGGCTGGCAAACTTGTGAAAATTTAAAGAGGTTGTAAAGCCCGAGGAGAGAAATCACCAACGAAACATGTGGAAGTCTGGTTGGTGCTCTCTCTCTCTCTCGCTCTCTTTATAAGAGGGAGAAAGTACTGGAACTTTCGGAATCTTATTGACAATCAAATTGCAAAGAAGACATCGCTTCCGAGAAAAACACTTTTAAAAAATAGGGAAAAATTTGCTTCTTTCGTAGTTCCTATGTAATTGTCACAACACATAGTTTGACACAAGGTCAGTATTTAATGTAAGGAAAATCCAGTTCTCCTAAAGATGTATTTCAGATTGAGACAAAGATAAAAAATGTCTCAGTCAAGAAGAATTTCTCTTTCATTGACCAGTGAACAGAAAAAATGAAGTATTAGAACAGCTACTACACTTTATTCATAGACAGAATGATAATGTATATAAATCTACAAATTTCTTACATTTAAAACGTTTATTACAGTAGCAGTTGCATAGCACACGCAGCATTTGTAATGATGCTTAATGCCAAGATTTGTGAAATTCTGTCGAGTAGCTTTGTAACCTATACGTGATAAACAGAAAATAATAATAAAAACAATGTATTCAATTATAAAAAGATCTTATCTTCTAAAAGAATTCAACGTTTATGGAAAAACGTAATTAATAAAAGAAACAAATTTTCCATAAAGAAATTAAGAAGTTAATTTTATTTTTCAGTAGTTAATGTAAGAGAAATATAGTTTTGTAATACATGATAAACAGACGCATAGAAATATAGTTTTGTAATACATGATAAACAGACGTATAGAAATTATAGTTTTGTAATACATGATAAAAAGACGTATAGAAATTATAGTTTTGTAATACATGATAAACAGACGCATAGAAATATAGTTTTGTAATACATGATAAACAGACGTATAGAAATTATAGTTTTGTAATACATGATAAACAGACGTATAGAAATTATAGTTTTGTAATACATGATAAACAGGCGCCTAGAAATATAGTTTTGTAATACATGATAAACAGACGTATAGAAATTATAGTTTTGTAATACATGATAAACAGACGTATAGAAATTATAGTTTTGTAATATATGATAAACAGGCGCATAGAAATATAGTTTTGTAATACATGATAAACAGACGTATAGAAATTATAGTTTTGTAATACATGATAAACAGACGTATAGAAATTATAGTTTTGTAATACATGATAAACGGACGTATAAAAATTATAGTTTTGTAATACATGATAAACAGACGTATAGAAATTATAGTTTTGTAATACATGATAAACAGACGTATAGAAATTATAGTTTTGTAATACATGATAAACAGACGTATAGAAATTATAGTTTTGTAATACATGATAAACAGACGCATAGAAATATAGTTTTGTAATACATGATAAACAGATGTATAGAAATTATAGTTTTGTAATACATGATAAATAGACGTATAGAAATATAGTTTTGTAATACATGATAAACAGACGTATAGAAATTATAGTTTTGTAATACATGATAAATAGGCGCATAGAAATATAGTTTTGTAATACATGATAAACAGACGCATAGAAATATAGTTTTGTAATACATGATAAAAAGACGTATAGAAATATAGTTTTGTAATACATGATAAACAGACGCATAGAAATATAGTTTTGTAATACATGATAAACAGACGCATAGAAATATAGTTTTGTAATACATGATAAAAAAAACGTATAGAAATATAGTTTTGTAATACATGATAAACAGACGTATAGAAATATAGTTTAGTAATACATGATAAACAGACGCTTAGAAATATAGTTTTGTAATACATGATAAACAGACGTATAGAAATATAGTTTTGTAATACATGATAAACAGACGCTTAGAAATATAGTTTTGTAATACATGATAAACAGACGTATAGAAATATAGTTTTGTAATACATGATAAACAGACGCATAGAAATATAGTTTTGTAATACATGATAAACAGACGCTTAGAAATATAGTTTTTTAATACATGATAAACAGACGCATAGAAATATAGTTTTGTAATACATGATAAAAAGACGTATAGAAATTATAGTTTTGTAATACATGATAAACAGCGTATAGAAATATAGTTTTGTAATACATGATAAACAGACGTATAGAAATTATAGTTTTGTAATACATGATAAACAGACGTATAGAAATATAGTTTTGTAATACATGATAAACAGGCGCATAGAAATATAGTTTTGTAATACATGATAAACAGACGTATAGAAATTATAGTTTTGTAATACATGATAAACAGACGTGTAGAAATTATAGTTTTGTAATACATGATAAACGGACGTATAAAAATTATAGTTTTGTAATACATGATAAACAGACGTATAGAAATTATAGTTTTGTAATACATGATAAACAGACGTATAGAAATTATAGTTTTGTAATACATGATAAACAGACGCATAGAAATATAGTTTTGTAATACATGATAAACAGACGTATAGAAATTATAGTTTTCTAATACATGATAAACAGACGTATAGAAATATAGTTTTGTAATACATGATAAACAGACGTATAGAAATTATAGTTTTGTAATACATGATAAATAGGCGCATAGAAATATAGTTTTGTAATACATGATAAACAGACGCATAGAAATATAGTTTTGTAATACATGATAAAAAGACGTATAGAAATATAGTTTTGTAATACATGATAAACAGACGCATAGAAATATAGTTTTGTAATACATGATAAACAGACGCATAGAAATATAGTTTTGTAATACATGATAAACAGACGCATAGAAATATAGTTTTGTAATACATGATAAAAAGACGTATAGAAATATAGTTTTGTAATACATGATAAACAGACGCATAGAAATATAGTTTTGTAATACATGATAAACAGACGCATAGAAATATAGTTTTGTAATACATGATAAACAGACGCATAGAAATATAGTTTTGTAATACATGATAAACAGACGCATAGAAATATAGTTTTGTAATACATGATAAACAGACGCATAGAAATATAGTTTTGTAATACATGATAAACAGACGTATAGAAATATAGTTTTGTAATACATGATAAACAGACGCATAGAAATATAGTTTTGTAATACATGATAAACAGACGTATAGAAATATAGTTTTGTAATACATGATAAACAGACGCATAGAAATATAGTTTTGTAATACATGATAAACAGACGTATAGAAATATAGTTTTGTAATACATGATAAACAGACGTATAGAAATTATAGTTTTGTAATACATGATAAATAGGCGCATAGAAATATAGTTTTGTAATACATGATAAAAAGACGTATAGAAATATAGTTTTGTAATACATGATAAACAGACGCATAGAAATATAGTTTTGTAATACATGATAAACAGACGCTTGGAAATATAGTTTTGTAATACATGATAAACAGACGCATAGAAATATAGTTTTGTAATACATGATAAACAGACGCATAGAAATATAGTTTTGTAATACATGATAAACAGACGCATAGAAATATAGTTTTGTAATACATGATAAACAGACGTATAGAAATATAGTTTTGTAATACATGATAAACAGACGTATAGAAATATAGTTTTGTAATACATGATAAACAGACGTATAGAAATATAGTTTTGTAATACATGATAAACAGACGTATAGAAATATAGTTTTGTAATACATGATAAATAGACGTATAGAAATATAGTTTTGTAATACATGATAAACAGACGCATAGAAATATACGTCACACCTTGCGGAAGGACCCGTGGCAAAGTGAAAAAGGTACTCCAAAAAAGGCATTCCGAATTGCGACAAAAATATCAAAAAATGTCTCAGTCTAGAAGGATTCCCTTTTCATTGATTGAGACCATGAAAAAAATGGAATTCAGTATTAGAACAGATACTACTTTTTTTTTTACAGACAAAAGACTGACGTATATAAATCCAGAAATCTGCTAAATAGACAAGGTTTTATCAGTAGCAGTTGCAGACATCTTTTATTCGGGTGAGATGGAATGGTTAAGGCACGGACCCCTAAACTGAGTGTACCAAGTTTGAATCCAGTTCGTTCCACAGAAATACTTTCATCAAACCTACATCTGACCTTTTGCCTAACCCTCTGGAAAGGTTGTAATAAAATACCCCGCTAAGCGTCCATAATATACTCAGCATGTTTCATGGTGAAATTTCAGCAGTTTTGTAGTCTCAACGTGAAATTTCAGCAGGTTTGTAGTCTAAACGTTAAATTTCAGCAGTTTTGTTGTTTAAACGTGAAATTTCAGCAGGTTTGTAGTCTAAACGTTAAATTTTAGCAGTTTTGTAGTTTAAACGTTAAATTTCAGCAGTTTTGTAGTCCAAACGTGAAATTTTAGCAGTTTTGTAGTCTAAACGAGAAATTTCAGCAGTTTTGTAGTCTAAACGAGAAATTTCAGAAGTTTTGTAGTCTAAACGTGAAATTTCAGCAGTTTTGTAGTCTAAACGTTAAATTTCAGAAGTTTTGTAGTCTAAACGAGAAATTTCAGCAGTTTTGTAGTCTAAACGAGAAATTTCAGAAGTTTTGTAGTCTAAACGTGAAATTTCAGCAGTTTTGAGTCTAAACGAGAAATTTTAGCAGTCTTGTAATCCAAACGTGAAATTTCAGCAGTTTTGTAGTCTAAACGTGAAATTTCAGCAGTCTTGTAGTCTAAATGAGGAATTTCAGCAGTTTTGTAGTGTAAACGTGATAAACAGAGAGACAAGGAATACATTCCATTATAAAATAGATCTTTTAAATCCATGCAACGTTTATGGAAAATTGCAATCAAGAAGAGCCAGATTTTCTACAAAGAAATTATGATGATGTGAATTTCATTTGTCAGTAATTAATGTTAAAGTAAAAATTAATTTCATTAATAAATCATAGGAAAGTAAGAAAAAAATAATGAGCCGATTAGTTGTTTCAGTAATGAAATTATTCAAAATAAAATGTATTAATTATATTAATTGAACGTAAAAATGCAATAATCACTAATTGAACAATTAAATGATTAATCAATGATTAAATTAATTGGTTGTTTTACTGCAATGAATTCCAATATAAATTATTTTTCGGAGGTTCGATAGAGGTGTGTCAATTTTAAAGCAAAGAAATATAAATTAATTGTAAGACTAATTATTAAAATAAATTAATAGTCTGATCAATACATTAGTTTAATGAGCTAATTTATTTTAAGGATCAGATTCTATCTATCTATCTATCTATCTATCTATCTCTCTCTCTCTCTCTCTCTCTCTCTCTATATATATATATATATATATATATATATATATATATATATATATATATATATATACATCTATATTTACAATTTTTATTTCAGCACTATATATACATATTTCAAGGGCGTACCAGTGGTTTCATTGCGTTGAATCAACCCTAAGAGGTTGAAGAGAGTCAGCGCGATCTGACACGCTTTATATATATATATATATATATATATATATATATATATATATATATATATATATATATATATGTATATATATATATATTAGTGATGAGACGATATTAATATTTTTCCTAGATACGATTACCGATTCCCTATTCCGTGCTACATTCACGATTCCGATACAATGACCGATTCCGATTCTTTATAAATCTCTAAACATTTTAAAATAAAGTTGTTATTTTTCCCGATTATCATCAAAACACAGGTTAAATGTGCAGATATTTTCTCAAACGTAAAAATACACTTGTGGTGGATGAACCATAGATTCTAGTTTTAGTGTTATTTCAAAATCAATTGATATTTATTATTTTATAATTACAACTAAAAATGGAAGATTTTACTTTAAACAAAATCATATAAAAAAGACCATTAAAAGAATCGTTTATAATATGCACAATTTTCCGATTCCGATACCTATTTCGATATCCTACGTTCTGAGTTTTCCGAAATCCGATTTCGATTCCGATTAATCGTCCTGACACTAACATATATTTAACTCTTATCCTCGAGTAGCCTCCGGGATTTGATAAGTGGTGACTCGACTGTAATATATATATATATATATATATATATATATATATATATATATATATATATATATATATAATGTCCTTGTATTTCGGCAGCATTATTTAATTTAAGCAAGCAGAATTCTTGAGTCAAACTTTAAAAATATACTAATGTATGTTCTATATGCCTCACGAACTTGCACTAAAATGTATGACGTCACGTTCGATTGAAAAGGCCTGCTCTACGCATTAGTGTGTACTTGAATACGAGAGATTCTATTACATTGCTTGAGACGGTATCCATTATACCAATCACGCACTCCTACCCGAACACTCCCACCTGAACACTGCGTTCTTATGAATCAACTTAATAAGAGTAGTGAGTATCGTCCTCCAAGTTGCGAGAAATTGCAGATTTATTTGTTTCCCAAGAGAATGGTTATTTAAGCACTAATACTAGTGCTTAAAAACCGCAAAGGACCTGACTTGAACCCGATATATCTAATTTCACATTCCAGTACATTATCTACTAGACCAACCAACCACGCACCCCCTTGTGTATGCTTTTGAAAGTCGAAACTAGTCATATTCCGTTTTTTATGGCATAAAATACCATATGTTTGACTCTCCCTTCTTTTTTTTCTTAACCCATTAAGACGCAGGGTATCTTAATTTTTTTACTATTGTGTTGAAACTGTGTGTAATGATTAAAAATGAGTTAAAATATACAAATCGAAAGGAAAAAGTTATTCATCGTATTTGGAAAGTAAAATATTCACTCACTTATAAATTGGACACTAAGTACATTTGATATATTTTAAAAATCAAAATTTACATATTATAAGAAGCAAAGCAGTTCACACAAAGAGTTACATTGCACTTTTGGCAATAAATTTGTGGCTTAGTATTGCAAGACACACACACACACACATATGGCAGGTCTCACTAATGAAAACAAATGTAGATTCTGCCACACAGAATTGGAAAGTGTGAGTCATCTAATATCAAGTTGCACGGTTCATTTAGGGGATGGCTGCTACACAACGAGACATGATGGAGTATGTAAGTACATCCACTGGACCCTCTGTAAAAAAATAAACATCCTATGAGGCAGCAAATCCTGGGAACATCAACCTGAAAGAACAGTTGGAAATGACTTATATACCATACATTACGATCATGTTATCTCTACAGCCACCTACCTTGAAAATGCTACTGTGAAACTTGACAGTTATATGGAATAAGTCAAAGGCAACCTTGGTTGAAGTGAGTGTCCCTAATGATGGAGGTCTGAACAGAGCTGAAAGAGAGAAACCGACCAAATATCAAGGTCTCGTGTATGATATGAAAAGAAACTGGAATCTTAGAGAGATATCAATCATACCAGTTATTATAGTTGTCCTACCTAACTAATATTCCTGGTGAACTAAGTGCAAAAGAGATCCAGACAATGCACTTAAGGAAACAACGAGGATACTAAAAAGAGCTCTCAGTTGATTTCAATAAAAATGTTAGCAGCTGGTTTGGCTGCCCCATACCCAGCATTACAATCTTCAAAGGAAGAAAATTAAATATATATATATATATATATATATATATATATATATATATATATCACTGAAAAAAAAAGGATTTTAGCGAATTTCAGAAAAAATTTTTGAAAGAGTTCCACCAACTCACAGAGAGAAGTTTATTAATATAGATGAATTAATCAACAAACAGTAGTATTATATATTATGTTACAGATTTTAAAAAGAAATTATTTTTGTCCTATTAATAGGACAGTGGAATCCAAAGAAAGAGAATCGGATTAATATTCCCGAACATGGACTCGGAGAGGGCTTAGGTGGCGATGTCGTCGGCAGCAATGTTAGCGGAGTCCGTCACTTCCCAGGTAAACCGCGGTGACGCAAGCGAACCCAAAGACGTCGTTGCGAGTCCCGGGAAGAGTTCTCTCTACTTTATAAAGGACCTTATCCGTGAAATCTGTTAGTCCTGAAATATTGAAAAGATGCCTGTAGAGCGCTCTACATTGGATGGCGTCTGATGCGCTTTCGTCCGCTCTGGAAAATATGAGCTTAGTTTTCGCAGTTCTCAAGTCCGTCCCTACCCATCATCCGCAGCAGGACAGCATTAAGAATAGTAATTGCAGTAAATCAAGTAGAAATATTCCCATCTTATTTTTAAAATGTTGGACGCTACTTTAGAACAAGAAAAAAATGGCCGCGATGTCTTTTTACCTCTTTGAAAGTTTAACAATGATTTCAAAATAAAAAATAAAACAAAATCGTAATAGAAACCCACCCAATGAATGTCACGGTGACATTTATTGAACGGGTTTCTATCACCATTTTTTTTCTTATTTTGAAATGATTTTAGGGACTTAAAAATGTAAAGAAACACTGCGGCCATCTTTTCTTCTACGGCAGCGTTCAGCAGAACTTGATTTTCGAACCGAATAAACATTTTACATTAAATAAAACACTAACATCTTATCCAATTAGGTAGAAAAGTAACTTATCTTGCCTTTGATAATATTTATTTCTTAAACGTTTGTATTTTGACAACTATTTTGTATGTCTGTGGATTGTAAAACAAACCCTAAAATTGATATGGCGTATCTTAGAAAAGCGGTCGTGGAGTGTCTTAGAGGATGGAAAGACAAATGAAGAATCAAGAATTGTCGTCGGTGTATGTGTATTAAAAAAATCAATGTACTCTATTTCGGTGACGCGTCCATCTAGGTGGAATAAAACGACTCTCATGCAAAAGGAGACGAAAAGCGAAACAAATACACTGAACTGGCCAGAGAGCTGAAAGGGGTATGCAAGATTAAAGAAGTCAAGATAACACTAATAATCTTAGGAGTACTAGGAATAGTCCCGAAAAACTTTGAAAAGAGAATGGGAGAAATTGGAATCAGGAGAATGACTGAGAAGATGCAACGGATAGCAATAATGAAAACGGCTGAAATATTAAAGAAATGATTAACAATATTAACAAATGATACAAGCACAAACCAGCAGCAGTACTTGAAAGCGAAAATCACAAAATCCTATTGGACATGGATATACAAACGGATAAACCCATCCAAGCACAAAGACCGGCTGTGATAATAGTTAACAAGGAGGAAAAGTTCTGCCATATTGTAGCTTTTGCCGATCCAGCAGACCACAGAATGGAGATCAAGGAAACCGAGAAACGAAGCAAATACAGGATGACCAAAAAATAACGGGCCCCAACTCTAATTAATAAAGTGTACACACGGCCCGCTTTTTGGGGGTCACCCGTTACGCAACTTGCCAGGAAGCTCGAAGGGATCTGGAAGATGAAGAAAGTCAAGATAACACCAATAATAGTAAGAGCGCTAGGAACAATACCGAAAAAACTTTGAAAAAAGAATGGGAGAGATTGGAATCAGAGGGATGGCTGAGAAGATACAACAGATGACAGTAATAGAAAACGGCTAAAATATTAAGGAAAACCCTTGAATGCGGAGACTAACATACATGAACTACAGTCACAAGGTGGACATGCAAAAACTGCTACAGATGTAAAACAGAAAGGAAGATAACATAGAATCCTGATTACTGAAATTGTATGATTGTAAATTAACCCCTCTGCTTTCTGCCCCCTTTTTTGTGTTCATGTCACCATAAACTGGCGCCACGAAGCGAGGAGGGTCAAGGAACATGGAAAGACCGAGGATGGAAAGCACTGGCTAAACCTCCGCTGCATGAATGCAAATATGATTGGGATATTAGGGAAGTTTATTTCCACCCAAATTCCAGTGAAGACCAATGGTCGCCACCAACGAGGAATCAATGGTAAGCGGCTGTTGCGATAACGCAAATTTATTTGCAAAGGTTACCGAAAATTGTGGAGAGAAGTAGAAATCTGAGGATACTTGTTGTCATTCAAAATCCAGATAACAGCATAAGTTGTTCTCAGTGAGAAATCTTTGATGATGGCCTGTCTGACTACTCCTAGTAAGTAAGTAAATAATAATAATAATAATGAAAAAAAAAAAAAAATAAAAAAAAATAATAATAATAATAATAGGTATATTTCGAATTAGACAGAAATTTACTAATTTTGAACTGACTAAGCAAACTACGAATAATTTCTCTCTTGGGGAAAAAGAAGAAAAAATGTTTCCATATTCTTGTTATTACTCCGTGAACGCGTACACACGCGTATGCATACACACGAGCGAAACAACTCGAAACTGGCACATGTATAATACACTGATGCATATACATACACAGAACTCCAAAACGCAAGATGAAAGGAGTGCCCGCCAAAAGGTTGCCCGTTTTCAAGAAAGTACAGGGCATCAAAGCAAAGATCCCATGATAATACAGGTCACCAACCACAATATATCAGGACTTCCAGCGATATATATATATATATATATATATATATATATATATATATATATATATATATATATATATATATATATATTTATATATATATATATATATATATATTTATATATATATATATATATATATATATGCGTGTGTGTGTGCGTGTGTGTGTGTGTGTGTGTGTGCGTATACATATTAGTGGCCTGGGGAGACAACAAGCAAAAAAGCCCTTAACACAATTCATCCTAAAGCAGCAAAATTTAAGCTAGCCTACCAAGATACTATACAAATGGAGTCGAATTTAGGCATATTTTATTGGTTCGAAATATAGGTTGTTTTTTTACCAATTGTCATAAATTCTAACTATAGAATAGTGTTATAATTTTCAAAAAGCCTGAAAATTTCCATGTAGTTTAATTCCATAGAACCAAAGGTATGAGCATTCCAATATTCAATTTGGTTACGAGAATATATGCTTGGGCGTTTAATCCGTCCATCCGATTTTGGACTTCCGATTTAAAAAATCGTCTGCTTATCTATTTTATGGCCGCTTTGTCTTAAATCCGATATTAAAAACCACTGCTGCTATTCAAAGCATAGACAAGGTCCACAATATTTTTTTTTTTTGTTTTAGCTTATTTTAACGCGTTTTCCTTACAAATTTTTCGTAATTAAGTATTTTTGGGAGTATTAAGCGTGCAACAATGACCACCACTTATAACATAGAGAATTAGATTGCTAAAATATTAGTGAGATATTCGTTTTCAGCACACCCGCAAAACTTATAGAAAACAAGTTTTTTCAAGGTAGGTTTAATGCTGGTCTAACAACCCCTAAAAAAATAACAAAAAAGTTGCCATTTTACGTTAAATTAACAGTCTCGACTAACTCTTGTACATAGAGACCTTACAATTCAATTGATATGTTCTGCGAAAATGATACCTTTGAATTGAACTTGAATTGGTTGCTAGGTCCTAAAAGATACCTAAGGTAATTTCAACAGCATCTGAAAAAGCCAAACTCTTTGCAAAGAACTTTGCAGCAAATTCTACCCTTTGCGAATAGGTCTGCCTGCAAACGTATTTCCTCTTGTGACTGAAAACATGCGACATACAAATATCTGTGCGTGATGTTGCCAAACTTATCAAAAGCCTTCATTCTAGTAAAGCAAATGGACTCGACGGTATTCTAATCATATTGCTCCAAAAACTTCAATCTAAATTAGCCCCCATACTTACAAAGCTGTTTAAACGTTGCCTTAAGGAGAAATGCTTCCCAACATATTAGAAAACTTCATCAGTCTGCTCCGTATTTAAAACTTCTGACGATTGGTTTTCTGCCTTTCGGTACAGATCAATCCGTCTCCTGTGCATCATGAGTAAGTTGTTGTAATATGTGATAAATAGAGAAGTGGTCAAACACCTAAGTAAAATAACCTACGTAGTGATATGCAATATAGTTTCCACTCTGCTAGATATACAGCTGATGCGCCAACTGTAATATCAAACAGGATTAGTGTATCTCTTGCTTGAGGTTTTCTTTCAAATGCTTTCGATAAGGTATGGCGCAAAAGTTTACTCCACAAGATTTTCAGCTACGGAATAGTTAAAAATATCCTCTCAATTATTAAACCATTACTCTCCGATAGGTTTTTGAGAGTAGTCGGCGATAGGCAGATGTCATAAACTTATAGCATCAATTCTGGCGTACTCCAGGGTTCTATCCTGATTTTCATCAACGATCTCCTAAATCACATTCATAGATCATTCGTAGATATTTAGGAAGACAAAACTACCATCTATGGCAACATTTCAAATGTCGGCAATGACAAAGATCTCTTCTGATCTTGAGCACGTGGTACAATGGGGAAAAGGGTGGCTGATTAAGTTTAATGCATTTAAAATCAAGCTTCTCTCTTTTTATTATCACCAACACTCCCGTCTCCACCTGGCCCCAATTGAAATGAATGGCTCTCGTATTAGGGAAACATCATTTTTAAACAAGTTTCTGTGACTGATCTTCATTTCTGAATTGAAATGAAACACGTCTCGTATATCTAATCCGTTGCTAAGATCGCAAGAAAAAATGATTGGATTATTCTACCGCTCCGTCGGATATCTCACTGCCGATGTAATCATCTACCTGTATGAGAGCCAAGTACGTCCTAAAATGGAGCAGTCTATCCTGTCCTGACAGAGTTCAAAAAAAGCTTCAAAATAAGAATAAATGATGCCATTTGTCCAATGCAACATCTTTCCAACAGAAGAAACGTTGCGAAATTGTCTCTGCTCTATCGTTATTTTCATGTCAGATATTCGCATGAACTTGAATCTATATACCCCCCTGCCAGACTTACATAAAAAACAGTCGTCTAGCTACAACTACTATCAGCAGTCCCCCAGCCTCTATCTGCTTAAATCTAAATACAGATTCCATGAACAAAGCTACTTTCCTAGAACTGCCCGCCCGGAACTTTGTTCCGCTGGCCTTTTCTCCTGCCATCTACAATATGGTAGTCTTCAAGTATTAAGTATACAAGTTCTTGTTGAACCGGCCCCTTAAATAATGAAATGATACCCAATTTCCACTACTAACGATTACTATGTTATAGTGGCTGTGGCCAATGCACGCCCATTAACTCTTATCCTCGAGTAGCCTTGTGGTCTTGATAAGTGGTAACTCAGCTTGTAAAAACAAATACGTATATTTAAGTCATTCTCAAGGCATGTAAGGTTGAATACGATGGAGTTCTCTGGTTTCCTCATCTTTCTACTGATTCTTTTGATTTGTTAAGCATTTCACTTCGTCTCTGGTTGAAAATATATTTTCCCCGAGCGCTTTCGATCAGTGATCGTCATTAACACTAGTTATTGCTATAGATTTTTTTTCAGTTCTCTTTATATAGATATTTTATTTTAATTATTATTATTTGTTTAATTTAATTTATTTATTTGTTTATTTATTATTATTATTTGTTTTAAAACTATATTGTCTGCCAGAAAAAGGATAAGACAGTTTATTTTTATATTTTTTATGCAATATATATATATATATATATATATATATATATATATATATATATATATATATATATTAGGTTGATGCAAACATAATGCCGTTTTTTATCATTATTTTTGCACCAACCATATATATTGTGTTAAATATGTTTCATATATTAGTACATGTATTAAACGCTATTTTGCTAATATTTTGCTAAGCTGCATATTTTTTATTGGTGTTGCGGCCAATGGTTTTTATCTACGTGTGCAATTATTTCCGTACTTAATTTTAGTATTTATGTTCAATATATTTTTATCTCTGCTAAGTTTAGTTATTTATTATGAGAAATAATACGTTGTTTTCTGACAAGATATATATATATACACACACACACACACACACACATAGAGAGAGAGAGAGAGAGAGAGAGAGAGAGAGAGAGAGAGAAAGAGGATAAATGACAAAAAATTATATTCCAAAATTCATGCTGTTGACCATCTTATAATTTATTCCTTTAATTCAGTTGACTTAGACAATTCTTGACAGTATCTGTTTCGTAGCGCAAAATTAATAACTTAATTATTATATAGTTTTTGAATTGTATGATTTTCAAAATTATAATTCTAAGGATTGATGAGTTTAATTGTAATGGCTAATAGATTTGAATTATATATGGTTTTCAATTCGGATCAATTGATTAGTTATGGTAACTGACCGAAATGATCAATGGTTTTTTTTTAGCTTAGTTTCGTATATACAAACATGTATAATAGATTGTAATTTGTTGATATTATTTTTATAAGTATGCATACAAAACTTAAAATTAATAAATTTACTAATTATTAAATAGAACATTTTGGAAGAAGATTTATAAATTAATGAAAACTTTAGTACGAATAGTTGGGTTTAATAACTTTGTTTGATAAAAATTCAATATGGCGTAATGGGCAAATATAAAGGTAACTGCAGCTTCTCTTCCAATTTTCGGATTTTTTATCATGTCAAATCACATTTCAATTCCTTTTGACGGATTGATCGTTGATATTTCTTCTGATGAGGTCAGGGCATAATAAATTCATTGATTGATTTTGCGCTACAAAACAGATATTGCCAAGAATTGTATAAGTCAACTGAATCAAAGGAATAAATTATGAGATGGTCAGCATCATGAATTTTGAAATATAACTTCTTGTCATTTATTCTCTATATTGCTCTGTAATTACACTGAGCTTCTTAAATAATGATTGATATATAATAAGAAAATATATTTCTACAGAAATATATATATATATATATATATATATATATATTTAGTGGAAATGGTAATTAATAAAAACTGAAGAAAGTGCTCAATACTTTTGAAGAGCAAATATGCGTTTTATTTTTTATTACCGTATCTTTCTGTTCAGTTACATTATTGTTTCAGCTACCCGGCCGTTTTTTTTTGGCCGTCTGTAGCTTCCTCAGACTTTAACAATAACTTAACAGAAAAATACGGCAATAAAAAAGAAAGCGTATATATATATATATATATATATATATATATATATATATATATATATATATATTGAATGGTTCAGGTCCTTGTTAGTGAAGCTAGACATGACTTCTGTTGCCGAGGTTCGAATCTCTCGACTGGCGTTAATCGTGACACCCTACACTGATGATTCCCGGAAGGATGAAACACTAGTGTATATAGGCATACTCATCTAAATATGAAAAAAATAGAAATCTGTATATAATTATTCGTTTGTAATATATATATATATTGCCGTTCAGCAAAGCATAACCTAAAAAGGGACGATGCGTCTTAAAACAGAAGACCATATATATATATATATATATATATATATATATATATATATATATATATATATATATATATATATATATATTGTGTGTGTGTGTGTGTGTGTGCGTGTGTGTTTTGGTTGGTTTAGTGTGACTCTGAGTCTATAACTGGAAGTCTGAGTCACTTCTACTGTTGGTGATTCGATTAGAACACCGCTCTGTCATAAGCTCCATTGCCAGGTGAATGTACCCTAGCCGCTGACCACATAACTCTGTACGCCGATTGGCTGCGAAATCCTATGACTAGACGCTCGACTCAGTGAACCTGCTTTTTTTCTCTTCTCTCCGCCCTCTCTTTAACTCTATTTCCACTTCTCTCTCTCTTTCTTTGCATTCGTTTACTTATTTTTTGCAGGCTTTCTATTTTTACTCCATCTCTGCTCACTTTGCTCTGCATCTTTTAAACCCCACTCCTTTTCCTTCTGCCTGGAACATGTCTGCGTAACAGTAGTAATAATAGTGATAATAGTACGATGTAAGAAACAGTACCGCAACGAGCAGCAGCCTGAGCGCTTGAAAGAAGAAAAAAAAAGTAATGGCTATGGTTGGTTTATTCCAGGCTGAATGGCGAAACACGCAAACCGGTACTTTTATAAACGCGCGCTTTTAAAGAATGTTAGAAAGTTGCGAACGTTGTCACGCGTGCATGACGTGTAACCCGTGATTTCCCATTGCGTGTAGATAGTTTCCCACGTACCTTTGTGCAACCAGAACCCATGTGTGACCCTGTCGCTTCGCACTCTTCAGTTTCTCTACAATAAAGAATAATAAATAACCGGTCGGCAAGAATGACTCACAGAACATAATCTTACATAGGAAAAAAAAAAAATTCTTTCAAACTTACATTCACACCTAACAAGGCATATCACCATTTGGACGTAAAGGGCAGCTATTTGGGACCATGCCTAGGAAAGATTAACAAGATGTTGGTTTACGTTACATTTAAACTTCTGCATAACTCAGGGAAGCAGGTGGCAGAAAGGGAATTCCAAAGTCTAGCGGTTTAAGTGAAAAAAAAACTATTAGAGTAGAAAGCTTTCTGGCATTTAAGGATCTCAACAGCGAAGCGAGATTTTGTTGCTGAGCGAGTTTTTCAGGGGTATGTACGTCGAGAGGGCACACATGCAACGAGTTCATCAGGGCACATTCAACTAAAATATCTGTAAAACAGGCATAGCGACGCAACACTGCAACGATGGGACAGGGGTTGGAGCTTAGTTGCGAGCATGAGACCTGTTAGATTGAAAAGTCTTTTTGGACCCTATCCAAGAGGAAGACACTAGTGGTAGATGCACCAGCCCAGATGTGGCAACAATACTCCTTGCATGGGCGAATGATGGTCTTGTAGATGTGCAGAGTACTCTCAGGTGTGAGTAGTCTTCTAGCTCGATAGAGAGAACCTACCTTCTTTGTTGCAGCCTTCGTAATGTCCTCTATGTATTTGTTCCAGTTCATATTGCTCATGAATGTTAGGCGAAGGAGTTTAAAAGGAGAATTCTCAGGTAGGGTTTTATTTGCCCTGAATATCGACAGGTGGAGAGATGCCTTGTAATTGTTAAAGGAGAGCAGCTTAGTCTTACTAGCATTAAATATCATCATCCATTTGCGGTCTGGAAATCATTTTCTAACGATTCTGCCATTGTCTGGGATTTATGTACATCCGTTCTTCCCTGGTTCATGTTATAGAGCATTGTATCATCTGCAAATATGCCCATCTCGGACACAATATTATTAGGAAGGTCGTTCAGGATCGACCCCTGAGGCAATCCCGCATTAATGTCATGCTGATTGTTCAAATAAGGGCAAATATTTAGAAAGAGAAAACGATCAGAATACTGATCATAAAGCTAACAATGGCACTGATCGTATTTGGAGCACTAGGAACAATTTTGAATAGCTTGTGAAAAAAAAAAAGGGAAAGGTGTATCTACTTTTCTGCCACCGCGAAAAAATGTGACACTAGAGTCGGAAAGTGGGAGTGAACATTTAGCACTCTAGATGAAAAAGCATTCTGAACCTTTAAAAGATACCTGCGCAGCCCCGTAGGCATTTCCCGGCAGAGGTGCCTCAGGCGATTAGCAATAAACTAACCTCCCAAAGAAAGAAGACAGGGCCTAGGAGGATGGACCTGTTAGGACTGCACAGAACCAGCATCACACCACAATCAACAAAGAACAAATTATGAATCAGGCATGGTGTGTGAACTGTATTGGTTTGCGGGCCGAGAAAAATAAGGGGTCGGAATCAAGAGAGAAAATGGAATCCTCCAGGAAATAATGCTGCGACGTGGTCTGAAAATGTGAAGATGGATTGCACTGTGTATGATAACGAATAGTTTTTCTTTCATTGCGTTCATTGATCTAAGTTCGTTTTCCTCGATTATTTTTTCTCCTTGTTTCGTTTTGATTTAAGAAAGATATGCAATATCAATGATTAATTTAGTTCATTTCTAAACGCAAGATTGTCGTTTATAGCTAAGACAAACCAAATCCACTCTACAAATTGGATCACGTCAGGGGTCACCAATTCGTAACGCGAAACCTTGTTTGAATAGGATACAGACGCGAGTCGCATTTTTGGAAATGCACAAGGCCCATGCTACAAATTGTGTTGAGTCGATAATAAAAAGTATGTTCTTATATACACAGGGTAAGTCGTAAGTAAATGATAATTAAAATATTTTAGTTCAAATGATAACATTTATTGATATTAATTGACAGTATTACAAAGGATCAATAATTTTGACTACCGAGTTACTTCGGATTCAATCTATACATATAAAGGCTATCTAGAAATTCGATGACATAACTTCGCTTTATATTCTCTCGCTTTCTTTGGTAAAAGAGTCATCACTTATCAAAGACCGAGAGCCACTCAAGGATGAGGGTTAATGAGTGTAGGGTGGTCAAGGAGACAACAACTTAGCGATCGGTAGTGGTGGAAACTGGGCAGAATTTAATTATTTAATTAAACTGATAACAAACTTGTTTACCTTGAACTTGAAAATACCCACGTTGTAGTCAACTGGAAAGCAGACCCGGAGTACAGAGTTCCGCATAGATTTGAAAATTGTTAGTTTCTAAGTCGTAGGTCATTAAATTGGTATCATAACACATATCCTACAATACCCACCTTGAACCGATCTTTGAAATATCGTACATTAGTCTGAACTAATATAGTAACTAATAAAGCATTGTTTCGGTTTCAGATATACAAGTGATACTGTAGTCTGGGTTTCATGTATAGAAGTGGTAGTATAATTTCTGTTTAAATATAGAAATGATAACATTGTTTCAGTTCCATAAATAGGAGTGATAGTATAGTTTCAGCTTCATTATTAGAAGTAATAGTATAGTGCCGGCTTCAGATATGAAAGTTATAGCATAGTGCCGGCTTCAGATATGAAAGTTATAAGTTCAACTTCATATACAGAAGTGATAGTATAATTTCGGCTTCAAAATGATAGTGTGGTTTCGGTTTCAAAGTGATAGTATTGTTTTGGTTTTAAAGTGATAGTAGAGTTTCGATTTCAAAGTGGTAGTATAGTTTCGGCTTCAAAGTGATAGTGTAGCTTTGGTTTCAAAGTGATAATATATGTTCAGCTTCAAAGTGATAGTATAGGTTTGGTTTCAGATATAGAAATGATAGTATACAGTGTGACCCCCCCCACAAAAAAAGAACAAAAGATAAATGAAGGCCAACTAGAACATATGCTGTAGAACGGAGAAAAAAAAAGGCCAAAGACCCTAGTGTTTTGATGTGATGTTTTGAATATAATAAACTAGTTATGACCAGAGTTTCATTTCATTCAGACAAAACACTAAGAAACGGAGCCTAATTAGAATTAGGCCCATTTTTTTTGGGGGGGGGGGGTCACCCTGTATAATTTCCGCTGCAGATATAAAAGTGACAGTGTAATCCTGGCTACATATATAAAAATGACAATATAGTTTCAACTCCGGATATGGAAGTAATATTACAGTCCTGGTTTCAGATAGAGAAACGATAATATTGTCCAGGCTTCATACATAAAAGTTATAATGCAGTTTCGGTTTTAGATACAGCAATGATGGTATAATTCCGATTAATATATAGTAGTGATAGTATAGTCCCGCCTTCAGATGTAGAAATGATAGTATCGTTCTGGCTTTTGACTGATAGATACAAAATCACCATTAGTAATAGTTAATATAGATCAAATGAGTTTTATATTTATGTGTATAACACCGGATGCACCTTAAGTTTATATACTAAACCGATTCTATTTAACCCATGGATGGGATGCTAACATGAACTACAACTATAAGTAACAATAGCCACGGAAATAATTGCAATTAATGGCAGACTCCACACTCGCCAAAGCTTCCTAATTAGTGTTGCGTTACCGGATGCAGTTTGATACGATATTCGATACAACGATATGGTGGACGATATTTATAACTGTTAAGTCATCACATTGATCGATTAGTGTGTATATACGTCCGGGTTCGAATAAAAATATTAAGAATGACTCAACACGTCTTGGAGAATACATTGCCGTAAATGCAGATTCCTGCAACACTTGTGGTCATTTTTTGTTTGCTCCAAGAAAAAGCACTGCTGCGGGACTGCATCTCGGCTGACTACAACATGGTCATCTTAAAATCCAATTTCTAAAAATACTTGTCGAAATTGTTGAGTGGCTTTGAGGCTTATTAACTGGTGCCTAATCTATATATTAATACCGTAGTACCTTTAACGTATGTACGTATCTACGTACGTACGTGTGTCACGGTTTCCAGATTATAAATTATTCGATAAGGCGATGCTATTTATTAAAACTGAGGACAGAAGGTGACAACATACTACGAACATAAAATTATTAGTATAAAGACACGCTAATTTAATGTTTGTAACAGGTTACCAGCCTTTATCCACCCAATACATAAGATTCCCGAGCACCAAAGGCGCAATGTGAAAACAATATTAGTATAAAGACACGCTAAAAAAATTATATCGCTTTTAGTCCGTACGTTTTGAAGACAACGTTTATTTAAAATTTTAGGTTATCCTGTGTTAATAGCCCCCTTGACATGATTATTCATAGAAAATGTGTTCTTAATATTTAATGTAAAAATAGTTGTGAAATATTTAATAATTTATGATTACCTTTATTATAATCTGCAAAAGATCTAGCTTCATAACTCAGGCATTAACGTCAAAGGAAAAAGTAGATCGTAATCTAAACGTTTTGGTTTCGATTCTCGGTGGTGGCGCACGAGTCATTTCCTTTTAACTTTTAAAATAATTACTATATAGTGGGTCCAATATAATATAATAATAAATATGAAATCTGCATTAATCAAAATATCATATTTAAGCGTATTTTACGATCGGGCAATGCCGAGCGGCCTGCTAGTCTTTATATAAATAGAGAGAAAGGGAATGATATAATAGAAAGAAAAGGAGAAAGAAGAAGAAGAAGAAGAAGAAGAAGAAGACAGATAGAAATGACTGAAACAGCTCTTTTCCTTTTCTTTATTTTTATTTTCGATCCCTGTCATTATCATACGGTTCATATAGTTTAAATATAGATTAATCGAACGAAAGAGAGTAAAGAGAAAAGGGGAGAAAGAGAGAGAGAGAGAGAGAGAGAGAGAGAGAGAGAGAGGCGAGGACAGAAAAAGATTGAGTGGTGGTGGACTTAACAACAACTGATCGATTTAGAAAAATTCCGATCGACAAAAAAAATTACAACGGAGAGAAAAACAGATAGATAAATAAATAGAAAAACAAATAGAAAAATATATAGATAAAGAGATAGATAAAGGAGAAGATTGATAGATAAATAGATAGCTAGAGAGAGAGAAAGAGAGAGAGAAGAGAGAGAAAGAGAGAGAGAGAAAGAGAGAGAGAGAGAGAGAGGGGGAGAGAAAGAAAGAAAACGGGTGAAGGGTATCTTCTATAAATCAATATGACTATCTCAGTAATTTTTTCTTCTTTCTGTTTTTAGTTTCCATTTAATCATTGCCGAAATAAGACGAGCCGCTGAACCAATGACGAACGGTGTTTATTTCTGTTTACGGAACAAAACTCGAACAACTCCCTTCCAGAGGAGATCCGGCCAATTGAACTTCCGTAGTAAGATCCGGTTTCAGGAATGAAATCGTCGATCAAAAACACAGAATAGGTCAATCAGGACAATGCTGGACCTTATTTTCCTAGCATACTCGCATTTAGTTAGTTAAATTAACAATAATAAAAGACGTAGCCGTATTCACGATGCAGTAAGTCACCGCTATAATCTTTGAAATTGCATCTTTTAGTTTTGTAGCTTTACTGAAAGCATTCTTATTATTTTAGCAATACTCGGGAACATTCAACAGATTTAAGATATATAAGGTAGCATACTTAAACGTACACAGTGCTATTGCATCCGGTATCTCAAATTCGGTATATGCCAAATTCGGTTCGTCTATACCCAATCGTTTTATGTACTAGTATTGCTATTATTAGTAATAGTTGTAACTACTACTACTACTACTACTACTACTACTACTACTACTACTACTACTACTACTACGACTACTACTACTACTACTACTGTTGCTGCTGCTGCTGCTGCTGCTGATGATGATGATGATGATTTCGTTTGTCAACGTCTCTCTGGAAAGGGATGGGATTTCCCTCAATCCCGGCTTCAAACCAGGATCTTCAAAGATCGAGGGTTTTCCTAAGAATGTTGGTGGTACCTACAATAGCAGAGGTCTGAAGGCCGCCTAAAACATCGGGAATTTGTAGTTTTTTTTCAATTGTCCTTCCAGACGACTTGATACTACTTCTAGTGTACCAACTACGACCGGGATTATTTGTGTTTTAAATAAATATCTAAATAAATAAATAAATAAATAAATAAATAAAACAACATAATAATAATAATAATAATAATAATAATAATAATAATAATAATAATAATAATAATAATAATAATACAGTTTTTCCTCCGTTATGATTCAACCGATATTTGGTAATTCAATCATTTAGTCATGTATTAGAGAATTTACAAACACTCCTGAAGAAGACTAAAACGTGTTGAAACATGTGAACTAAAGAACAGAAAGTGTGTGTGAGTATGTGTGTGTGTGTGTGTGTGTGAGAGAGAGAGAGAGTGAGATAGATAGATAGATAGATAGAGGTAGTGCCTGTGTGTGATAAATAGATCGATATATATGCATATATAAATATATATATATATAATAATAATATATATATATATATATATATATATATATATATATATATATATATATATAGAGAGAGAGAGAGAGAGAGAGAGAGAGAGAGAGAGAGAGAAGAAAAGAAATAATACAACTTTTGGAAATTGTCTATTAAGTTTACGGTCTAAATTATGTAAGTTATGTATTGAATCCAAAAGTGCTCAATACTATTAAAAATAGATCAGTAAGAGTGATAGTATATATGTGGCCTACATTCATATCGCCTAGATTTTGAAACCAGCTTTGTGATTTGTCTCTGTAAAAAGCATTAGGTTTGGAACACACACACACACACACGCACACTCACACACACATACGTATATATATATATATATATATATGTATATATATATATATGTATATATGTATGTGTGTGAGTGTTTGTGTGTGTGTTAATTCACAGAGATTGCGTCGCTATATCACAGCTCTTCAGTGGGCTAAGTAAAAATGTATACATATGAATCTTTCTTACTATATATCAGTATAAGTGCATGCATAAGGGACAGAATTGCAAATTGTTTCTGCCTTTATTTTGGTCATACTCCTAACATTTCATGAGTAATGTACCTAAAAAAGGGGTTAGCTCTTATTTTCAGTGCGTTGTAGGAGATTTTTACAATCCTCTCATAATATTATTCGTCATTCAACCGTCAGTTACCTCGTAATCGTTACGTTCTACTGTATTTTAGCTCCAACAAGTGATAATTCATTAGTAAAAAAAGAAGAGAACTAACGGATTCCATTGTAAAATCAGTTGATGCTAGCGCTCGGGCATCTTTAAGAGCTAATATCGAATGATTGCACTTATATTGAATTCAAAATAAAACCTTATGTAACAAAACGCGTATACTCGCGTGAGAAAATATCAGCAGGAGCTGTATTGTTGCTAGTTTGCGAATAAAATAGCAACAGCAGCCGAGAAAGCACATATGCAAATTAGGATGTGTGCACGAGCTTGCGTCAGAAGAAAAAAGAACACCACGTGGTCAGGAGAAGCAAAGTTCGCGTCGACAAAGATGGACGTGTAAAGTCAAAGACAAGAAAAGTACTGGCTACAGCTTAAAGAAAAACGGAACCGGGTGAGAAGAACGTGTGGCTACGCAGTGGCGGCGACAGACTTTTAAGCTGGTGTCGAGACGGCGGGGTTTTGTTAATCTCGTGACAGACGAA
>NC_136484.1:24317028-24344528 GCF_053919585.1 Euprymna scolopes | reverse complement strand
TGTAATATATTGATGTTGGTATTTTGTAGAAATTTAGCGTAAATGAAGACGTTCTGATGTTATTGTAGCTATTTTGCAAAAGTATTTATCCAAGCTAGCAGGGTCGCCCGGCGTAGCCAGGTTGTAAAATAGGCTTAAATATGATATTTTAACTCTTTCAGATTTCGTATATATTATTATACGAGTAGAGTTAGTGTTCTACCGATTTTTATATATTATAAAGTTGCGATTTCAAAAAAAAAAAAAAAACATATATATATCATTGGGTTCATCAGCTTGAATCAAAACCGAATCTCAAACTTATGAATGAATTTTAAAAACATAGAATACTAAGGCGCCATCAGCTAAAATTGAAACCGAAACCAAGACTTATGAAGAATTATTGATAAAATTATTTTTATTTGCTATAATCGAAACCGAAACCAAAGCTTATGAAGAATTCTTGGTAAAATTATTTATTACAAGAAATGAAAGTATATAACAATTAAACGACTCGGATGTAAGCGTGAGACAGAAAATAACACACACGCTATCGTATTAATATATAGATGATAAATCATATTTTAGACTATATTTTAATATCCCGTCTATTATCTTTCCGGCCTTCATCCAAAAGAACAAAAACATATTTTTGTACCAAGCCAATACGTTTCTTCCACATTAAAAGACGACTAATTGTGTCTAATTTTACCCGAATGAGGAGGCAAGTAAATTAAGTATGCATTTGTTTTGCTAAAATACATGTAATTCATAGTTATCGTCTCCCTTATTTGCTACAGATTACACTGGGATTCATGTCTATAATACAAGCGTAAAAAGCCATATCAGAAGCGACAGCTAGCGATCGTTTCTTAGAGGAATGAAATCTAGTGTAATGTTGATGCACATAGGTGAGTTGTATATGAAGTGTATCATCATCTGCTATATGTTCCTCTTGTGACGTTGAGCATTAGTAAAGAAATGCGTTTAAATAAATTTCGTTGGTTATAAAACGTAACTCTTCCATTTATGAAATTAACTCTACAAAAATAGATATTTGCTATTTTATGGCTTTGCACATATTATAGAAGAGTACAAATAATTATAACACACACACACACACACACACACACACACACACACACACACACACACACACACACACACACACACCAAGCAAAAAAAAAAAACGCTAAGGAAAATTCAACCCAAAGCAGTAGAACTAAATTTGGAGTGCCAGGACACTATATATACAAATGTAGGCAAATTTGGCCATATTTTATTGGTTTGAAAATACAGGTTCTTTTTTTTAACTAATTGTCATAATATTTTAACTACAGAATAGTATTATAATAATAATAATATTAAAATGTCTTCAAATTTTCATGTAGTTTCGTCCAATAGCACCCAAAATATGAGCATTTCAATATTCAAAATTCAAAATTTCCCAAAAGGTATATATATATATATATATATATATATATATATATATATATATATATATATATATATATATATATATATATATATATACATACATACATACATACATACATATATATATATATATATATATATATATATATATATATATATATATATATATATATATATACCACCGTTTTGGCAATTTTATAAGATCCAGATCTCAGAGACTATTGATCAGAATTTAATAAATGAGGGCTCGTTGGAAAGGTAATGACCTGGATTGTGTTGTGGGTTATGTGACATTTGCCTTTAAGGTCGCACATTAAGAGGATCATCTAGAGCCTATTTTTGGCACTTTTTTTACAACCATAAAATGTCTCAATCATAGTCATTTGTTTTCCTAGTTTTGCATATGAATTACATGATATCTGAATTTTTTCCAAAACCTCTGGCCTTTATGGAGGGGAGACTATAACTAGCTGTTATGGTTTCAAATGATCTGAAATAACGGCAAGGGGAGACTTGATTCCAAATATTTCTCATATGGTATATCTCCTATCTTTGGTTTTCATACATAAAGTAAATTTCACAGAGTTTAAGGCTGGGGATATTCATAATCGTACCCTACTTCCAAAAGAGGGGAGATATAACACGTGAGGAATATTTAGAATCAAGTATCTTCTTGCTGTTATTTCAGATCACTTAAAATCGTAGCAGCAAATTTTATCCTCTCTCCATTAAGGCCCGAGTTTTTGAGGCGGCATTCTTTTATTTAACAAATGTTAAAAACAAAAGAGAGCGTCCGTTTGATTAAACATTTTTTATTTTTTCAATTTTTCTGATGATTTTTTTCGTTATGGATCGAAAAATATTAATGTTTCATATATATATATATATATATATATATATATATATATATAGTCTAGCGGCACTGATGAGTTGTGATACAACGAAACAGGACTGTATGTCGATGACTACATATATATATATATATATATATATATATATATATATATATATATATACTTCATTTACTCAGATAAAATTAATATACGAAAGTATAAATTTATGGGTAAACTTTAAGTATTTACTTCAAAAGTGCTCAATACGTAGGTAGAGCCAGTTAGTAAGTTATAAAACATATATGGCGATTAATCGCCATATATACTTTATAACTTACTATATATATATATATATATATATATATATATATATATAGTTGTTAGACTGGCAGTGCTCAATACGTTAGCAGAGCAATACGAAAATAAACTCATGGCAAATAAGCTGCAGAGAATTGTTTGTTTTAGTTGGCGGGGGGGGGGATTCTCAAGCTATTTTCAATTAGTGCGATGATTTCCCCAAAGTGGCTGAATATGAGTCGTAGATGACGAAACACGTGTCAGTGGATAATTACATTTTAAAAATTATATACCGCTCCCCATGTGGGGGTACAAAATTGGTTAAAGAGAAAAGTATTCCCAACTCGCATTTAGGTAAAAATGCACTTTCGTAAATAATTGAATTCATTCAACACATATCGCTAAAACCAAAAACAACACACACACACACACACACACACACACACACACACACACACACACACACATACATATATATATACATATATATATATATATATATATATATATATAATTTAAGGTTGCTATTTTCCAAAGGTAGGGTAACCAGTGAAATATAACGAGGTTCATACAAGAGTGCTCAATACAGAAGTAGAGCAGGCTACATTTGTCTTTACATAAGCTGTAGTTTGTTGCTACACAGTCATGAGCATGTTTCGGTCTACTAGTATTTACTAACTAGAGACCACATCAGGCAACAACCCTTATTTTAGAATTCCGTTTTCGAAAATAAGGGTTTGTTGCCTGATGAGGTCTCTAGTTAGTAAATACTAGTAGACTGAAACATGCTCATGACTGTGTAGCAACAAACTACTGCTTATATGTAAAGACATATTATATATATATATATATTCTTTTGTGAAAAGCACTGATGTCGCTAGGTTGTATCTTTTCAAATATATTTTGAAAGCGAGAAAGCACATGGTTATTATTAAGGCGGTGGACGGTGAGTCGTTATGCGCTGGCGTTGCGTTACATTTCGTTTATGACCTAATGGATATTTTTATCGTTCTTTTCTAATCCGGAGTTCAACTCATAACCCTTTTTTCTAACATTTCATACTTGCGCACGCACGCACGCACGCACGCACGCACGCACGCGCACACACACTCTATTTCCGTCTCTCATATTTTATATTTTATAATTGAATTTTTCCTTTTTATAAAAAAATGTTTAATTTACTGGTGATGTATTTTAATTACCATCATGAACACAAATTTTCATTCTTTTTACTTCATCTGGTTCTTTTCTTGTTTTTTTTCCTTCTTTTTGTTTTCTTCTTTTTATTTCTTCTTCTTTTTCTTCTCATTATTATCGCGTTAATTGCCCTCCTCTTTCTTCTTACTATTCTTTTTATTTGTTTCTCTTCCTTTCCTTTTCTAAGAAAAGAACTTTATCCATCACTTTTTTTTCTTGTATTTCTTCTTTTTTTTACTTTTTCTTTCTACAATATTTCTGTTCTTTCTTTCTTTTTTTTCTTTCTTTCGTTCTTTCTTTTTCCAACCATTTTGTTTTTACATTTTTTCTTTCTTTGTTTATTTTTCTGTTCATTTCCTTTTTCCTTTTTCTTTTTTCCCTTTCTTTCTTTCTCCGGTAGTTTCATTCTCTTTTTCTTTCCTTTATTTTTCCTTATTGCCTTATATCTCCTTTCTTCCGGTCATTTACTCCCTTCTTTGTTTGTTTCTATTCTAATTCTTTCTCCCTTCTTTAGCCTATTATTTTTTTACTTCCTCTTTCCATCCCATAATTTTTATTTCTTTCCTAATATCTTATTAACTTAAACACCCATTTGTTGATGGATCCTTTTTTAAGTGGAAGCAGATTTCTAATCAATCGAAAACATATTGCCACATCAAAAGCAATGCAAATATAGCTTACATTGATATAGATTAGATTTGGTGGATCTATGACGCCATTTTATGTTAGCACAAAGAAACGTATTTAAACTTTACGAAGAATGTTCAGACATTTATTATTAAAATGAAATTTTAAAAATAGTTTCAGTGTGACAGTTTTATGTTCTTTCTGGAAGCCATTTAATAGAAAAAATGAGAAATTAAAACCTTATTTTGGCAATCTGAATAATCATCCTTGCCAAATTTCATGTTCCTACATCTAATAACGCCAAAGTACTTAACAGATAAACAAAGAAACAGACTTTTCTCTCATATTCGTATAAATCGTGTATTTTTTAACGTGGTTTTCTCGCTTGCTTTTTCTCTACTTTTCTTCTTTTTCTGTTTGTTTTTTCTATCTTTCTTTTTTTTTGTTCTTTTTTTAAATTTTTCTTCGTTTTTTATCTTTATTTTCCTTCGCATAATGATAAGCGTGTTTGCTAATGGACCGGAAGACCGGGTTTCAATTTCCGATCGAGTAATATCAAAATCATAAAAAAAAATTATACTTAATGTTCACTTGCTAAACACCCAGCATTATAACGGTAGGATCAAGAGTAAATGGAGGGATCCTGGGAATGGATTTGCGCCCTCCTCTATACCTTAGTGTAACAGCTAATTGAAAACGAGCTCTGAGTCGTCCTCGACCATAGTCGGTCACTTAACTTAGCTTCTTCTTCTTCTTCTTCTTCTTCTTCTTCCTTCCTTTGTGTGCTTAATCAATTATTTTCTTAACTTAATCATCGCATCAAACCACAAAACAAACACCTCACGTAAAACGAAAACAGACGTTTTCAACTAAAGCCGCCGAAAGAACCATCAACAGATTGAAATATATTCACAACCAAAGTTGATATGCTTTTAGTTGAAGTTTACGCCATTTTTTTTATGGGAGATGGCAGTACTGAAGTGAATATCACATGAACACAGACATGTCGAGTTCGAATCCTGTTAGTACCATAGCACCACTTTCACTCTGAATATTTGACAACCTTTTTGTTGTCCCTCTTGAGAGCATATAAAATATGGGCAATATGGGGTTTTGTAAGTTGATTAGCCAAGATGGCCGACCGATACTGGCGTCATGTGGCAATTTAAAATTGGGAAATGCGAACATAAAAAAATATTATTTTTGTGTCTTCTTTTTTAAGCAATTTTTTTACAGAAATGTATTGCGTTTAAGGAGATTTTTTTTATTACAAAAGAGTCTCAACATCAAGACCCATAGGCCACTTGAGGATAAGGGTTAATGAGTGTATGTAGTAATTGGGACAATACCGTAGTGGAAATTTGGTAAATTGGATTACTTAAGGGGACGGCTCACCAAGAACTTGTTCACTTCGGACTTTAAGTATGACCATATTGTAGTCAGTTGGAAAACAGGGAAACTGAACAGAGTTCCACAGGCGTGCAGTTCTAAGAAAGATGCTTTGTTCATAGAATCTACGTTTAGGTTTAGGTACAGATAAAGAGTGGGGGAAATTATTGGTATTGGTT
The DNA here is from genome assembly GCF_053919585.1 of Euprymna scolopes. Lineage (NCBI taxonomy): Eukaryota > Metazoa > Mollusca > Cephalopoda > Sepiida > Sepiolidae > Euprymna > Euprymna scolopes. Next base: position 24,338,590 of record NC_136484.1, on the reverse strand, counting down.
TCAGCTAGACAAGTGTTTTTCGTGAAAGTCAAGCAAGAGAGGATCATAGATTGGAGCTCAAACGAGCACTTGACACTCAAATAACGATTAAGCATGTTCGCAACGTCTCTTCTGTGGAAAAGGGAAGGGAAAAGATCATCTCCCACTAGGTCACTAAATCTATTTTGAACTCTGTCAAAGAAGGATAAGCTGCTTCTAGCCGCTCCTGCCCAGATGTGGCAACAGTACTCAATCCTTGGACGCAAAGCAAAACAGTAAACGAAAAGGAAGTTGTAAGTACATGTTTTTATTATCGCAATTTTAAATTACCACGTGACGTCAGCATCAGTCGGCCATGTTAGCTAATCAACCCACTAAAGCCAATGTAGTTTAACTACATTGGCCTTGAAAATAATTTTATTTTAAATATGTTGATTCTTAAAAAGATACCTATATATTTATTTGACATACCCTTAAAATGGATAAAATAGAAATCAGAAAACCTCCAGAACACCGAATTTATCTACAGATGAATGCTTTTTTTTTTCAAAATATGATCAAATTGTCAAATAAGATGCGATTGCGTGTACATTGACTGTTTATGTAAGAGTAATATTTCCAATTACGATCAAACATCATTTCATGATATGTTCACTAAATCAGACATGCACGATAATTATTACAGCTTTGACTATTTTTATTATTACTATTATTATTATTTTTGAAAGATTTCCAATTTTTAAATAAGACAGCAAAACGCCATTTAAAGAGTTCTTAACAAGAGAAGATAACTCTAGATACGAATAGAATGTAGGAAACATTAGTTTGGGTATTTTGGTTTACGGTTAGGGTTAAGTTAATTTAGGGTTCAGTCAGGATTATTATCTATAAATTGCCGGAAGACATTTTTTTTTTACTTTGAAAATAACAACTGTATACGCAACATCATCCGTTAATAATCAGTCATCCTATATGCAGCGATAGCCTTATTTCATTGAGTCACACTTATATAAGACTAGCGGGGGGTACCCGTCGTTACCCGGGTGTTTGGAGGTGTGTATGGTTTTGGGTAAATCAAAACTCCGAGGAGGGGTTAAAATAATAAAAAAAATGCTCTGGTAGGTAAGTATGAGGATCGAACCCGAACCCTTGAGGCAAAGTTGGAAATTAAAGTGTGAAAAAAACAACATGCGACGTTAACCATTGGGTCACTGCGAAATACTAACGGAAACACGTTTGAATTTATTTAACTATTTAGAATTGACAGGTGTACGTTTTAATGACTTAATGAGTTCAACTTTGACTGCAGGTTAGTATTTATTTTCCCAAGATGTTGGGGGGGGGGACTAGCTCCCTATAAAAAGGGGATTGTTGAAATTGAATAGCAATTGTCTGATATAAGGAAAATATTTCCACATTGATTGCTTTCGGACATTTCCGGCGACCGCGACCGGAAAAATACCGCCAGAATTAGTGCCGCTTTTATTACATGAAAAAGCCTAATCCACATACGGCGAGCGAAAACTGTTGAATATTTATCTTTTCGAAGTCGAGCAAATTAAATAGACAGACGACCACCGTTGTTAACTCGTAGATATTATGATTTATATGTGATATAAAAAGTTTTAATAAGTTGTGAGCCGACCGACCGCTTCTCGGAAAAAAAGCCTTTCTTGGACATACACAAAAAGCGAACATGCATACACACATTTTCGCTTCTATATATATATATATATATATAGATATTTCGTATTATTTAGAGTGTTCGGACAAATACTTTCATGTTGGATGATGTTCTCGGCCTATATAACCTTCAACCTTCAGGTGTGTTTCGTTGAATGCGGGATACTTTACAAAATTTCGAATCCAACCTACGGGGGGTAGATTGTTTTCGTTCCGCCAGACATGGCTGAGTAGAAGTCTTAAGTAATTCTTAGTGTTCTTAGTATCGCTTGTATTAAGTATTGGACATTCAGAATCTAGAAGATGATCATATAGAATTGATTATAACTTAACACTTTTATCCGTTGCGCCATGATTCCGAAATATGTAAAAGGTTTATATATTTAGGGTAATTTTACAAAGGGGGATGAAAAGAAATAATAGAAATAGCGAATTATTTATAATAATAATAATAATAATAATAATAATAATAATAATAATAATAATAATAATAATAATAAACTTCTGATTGATTATCGCTATTAATACGAAAGGAAATTCGATTCGTCACCCAATTTTATAGACTTTTAAAGATACGAGTATGTCGGTTGATAAGAAAGAGTCTAAGTAGTTTGAGAAGAAGGAGAAGAAGAAGAAGAAGAAGGAGAAGAAGAAGAAGAAGAAGAAGAAGAAGAAAAGCGATTAACGAAAAAAGTAGTAAGAAAAGAATGAGCAGCTTTGAATGTTGTTAGTTGTGAAAACCGAGACGCAAGGTCGCAGCATGTAACCGAGTGATGTTTTCATTTTGATTGGGCCATTTGCTGATGACGTTGCGGGTTTCTTTTGACTCACCGTCCCGTGCTTCAGGAATAACGAAATCATGGACGACATTATCGGACGAATCAGTTCAAATGTCAAAAACCTTAAAACAAAACAAAAACAAAAACAAACAAACAAACAAACAAAAAAACACACACAACAGCTTGAACGATGAAGTAAAATTAAAATAACGTAAATACTCGAAAGAAAAAGAAAGATAAAAAATAGATTCTTCTTCTTCTTCTTCTTCTTCTTCTTCTTCTTCTTCTTCTTCTTCTATAATCATGATAATCATTATCATGATCAATCCTAATTGACAAGTCTCCCCCAAATACCCAAATGATGCGCATGTGTGTGCATATGCGCGTATGTATGTATGTATGTATGTATGTATGTATGTGTGTGTGTGCATGTGTGTGTATCCGTGTGTATTTATGAGTGTATGTGTGTATTTATGTGTGTCTGTGTGTGTATGAGTATGTATGTGTGCATGTACCTATATGTATATGTATGTGTGTGTATGCGTATGAGTACGTATATGTGTATATGTGGGGGAATAATATTATGTTTACTCACTACAAGTTTTCACATAAGTTATTATTCACTGGTAAAAATAGATGGTGTTCCCTGGAGTCGAAGTGACATCACGTTTCCCCAGATATATTCAATACATTTTGCTTTTTTCAATCACGATTACACTAATTTTGTGTTCTCGCAACAGCCGTTTAATATTACATGTTGATAACGGCCGATAGATTTCCCTGGAATTTGAGTTAAAATGAGCCTAGTCAGAATTCTTCATTCCCTTTCGACCGAGGTCTAGATATAATAATAATAATAATAATAATTATTATTATTATTATTATTATTATTATTATTATTATTATTATTATTATTCATACACGTGTGCTTGTCCACTTTAAATAATAGGTTGTGTTCGTTAGAATATAAGTATCAACAAGCTTCCCTAGATTTCTAGGACTTTCTGCCATTTTGTGAATCATAAATCAGGCGTGAAGACGAAACTCTGGAAATGAAAGTAATAAATAAATTGATTAAATTAGATAGATAATAAACAAATAAATTAAATATTATATACGCTCTCTCTCTCTCTCTCTCTCTCTCTCTCTCTCTCTCTATATATATATATATATATATATATATATATATATATATATATATACTCCAATATCTTGTTTTTTTTTGTGTACTCATATACATATCAAACACCCTTCTTTCTATTTATTTAAAAAAAAATACAACTTTGTTATATATGGCTCGTGGAATTGCATCCATTTGCAAAAGATCTAGTTAATTTGCATATTCTTAAACATTCATTTTAATTAATTCCGTATTATTTTTTTTCAGTTGTCTTATGGGATGATCATCTTTAGTAAACTATTACGTGTACTCATATTCATGCAACTATTCGACATGCGTAATATTTGCGAAAAAGTTTAGAGCAAACACAAACCTCTTTTTATATATATTTATGTATGCGTATTTGTTTAAAATATTTTGCCTACAAAACTCCCCTGTCAGTTTGTGATCTACAGATATGAAACTTAATATTCATATTATATGGTAATCCAAACTATGCGAAAGCTTTATATTTGGGGTTTAGCCGGAAAAAAAATCGGTGCAAAATTGTGAAAATTAAAAAAATAAAAGTTACGTATATGCATGTGTAACGTAATAGCTATTGGTTCATGTTTTAAGTTTTAGCCTTGCAGCAAACATGTCTTCGTAGCTCAGGCATTAACGTACAAAGAGATAAATAAATCATAAGCTAAACGTTTTGGTTTCGATTCTCGGTGTTGCCGCACAAGTCATTATTTAAAACTTTTTAAATAATTACTATATATTGAGTCCAATATAATCTATACTTATAAAAGCGAAAATGTGTGTGTATGTTCGCTTTTTGTTTATGTCCAAGAAAGGCTTTTTTCAGAGAAGCGCTCGGTCGGCTCACAACTTATTAAAACTGTTTATATTACATATAAATCATAATATTTCCGAGTTAACAACGGATCTCGCCTGTCTATTAATTTACTCCATTTCGGGATTCAACAGTTTTCGCTCGCCGCATGTGGATTAGGATTTTTCGTATAATAAAAGCGACACTACTTCTGGCGGTATTTTCTCGGTCGCGGTCGCCGGGAATGTCCGAAAGCAATCAGCTTTAATCAATGTGTAAATATTTTCCTTATATCAGACAATTGCTATTCAAATTAGACAAGGGAACATCTTGGGAAAATAAAAATAAAAACCCTGCAGTCAAAGTGACCTCATTAAGACATTAAAATGTGCACCTGCAAATTCTAAATAATTAAATAAATTCAAACGTGTTTCCGTGAGCATGTCGCAGTGGTCCAATGGTTAACGTCGCATGTTGTTTTTTTTCACACTTTAATTTCCAACTTTGCCTCAAGGGTTCGGGTTTCATCCTCATACTCACCTACCAAAACTTTTTATTTTATTTTATCCCCCCCAGAGTTTTGATTTACCTTCAAACACCCGAGCAACGCCGGCTACTCCCGCTAGTCTTCTATAAATATAAAAACGAAGCTGTATGTATGTACGTATGTATGTATGTGTGTTCGCTTTTTCTGTGTGTCCACAAAAGGCTTTTTTTCAGAGAAGCGGTCGCTCGCTTCACAACTTTTAAAAACTTTTTATGTCACATATAAATCGTAATATCTCACACTTAACAACGAAGCTCGCCTGTCTATTTAATTTGCTCGATTTCGGGAAGATAAATATTCAACATTTGTCGCTCGCCGCATGTGGGTTAGTCTTTTTCCTATAACATCTTGGGGGGGGGAAGCGTTCAGCAGTAAATGAGATCCCGCAATCAATCTTGACCTCATTAACTCATTAAAACGGGCACCTGCTAAATCCAAGTAATTAAATAAATTCCAAATATAGAATCCAAACAGTACGAATAGCCAATAACAAATTCAGAAACGTCATAATGTAATAAAGTTTTAATGTACCTTTAATGTTTATTTTCCTATCTTTTCTTATATATATGTTAATCGTGACACCCTGCACTGATGATTCCCAAAAGGATGAAACACTAGTGTCTCTATGTATTTACTAATAATGATTATAAATAATTATGCCAGCGTCTTTAAGAAACTCGTTTTTATCGTTGAACACTTTCAGTTGAAATAAAGTCGGTCATTTTAGCTCGTATGTTCAAATCATCATACAATGATTAGATCACTTTGACAGACGTTAAAAACATGTAAAAATAAATGTTTAAATTTCAACAGTATTTCTCGCGGTTAACGGTGGCTGAATGGATTGGGTCCTTGCTAATGGAGTCAGTGATGCCTTCTGTTGCCGGCTTCGAATCTATCGACTGGTGTAAATCGTGATACTCTGCATTGATGATTCCCGAAAACATGAAACACTAGTGTCTGTAGGTATTCAATAATTGTTATAGTAAATAATTATATATATATATATATATATATATATATATATATATATATATATATAATTTTTAAAATGTAATTATCCATTGACACGTGTTTCGTCGTCTACGACTCATCAGAGTGGCTGAATGTAGCGAGATTCGAAATCGGGACCCCACGGTAATGAGCCTAAGCTCCTTACCTCTGACCCATCTCGCCAACTGTCTGGATATATCGCGATTTACTTAAATGTTGTTTGTTTTGGTTTTAGCGATATATGTTGAATGAATTCAATTATTTACGAAAGGGCATTTTTATCTAAATGCGAGCTGGGAATAATTTTCCCTTTAACCAATTTGGTACCCCCACATGGGGAGCGGTATATATATATTATTTTTAAAATGTAATTATCCACTGACACGTGTTTCGTCGTCTACGACTCATCAGAGTGGCTGAATATAGCGAGAAATGCGCTTTCATAAATAATTGAATTCATTCCAAACATATCGCTAAAACCAAAACAAGCAACAATTTATGTATCTACATACAATTTTATCTATCTGTTTTCCGCATTTACTTCAACATTGTTCGATACGAAAGTAGAGCTAGGAAGTAATTTTTGGAAATAAATATGGCAATTAAGCTACACTAACGAATCATCACGAGGATGAAACGCAGAAAAAATTTTGTAGCTTAATTGATTGCCATATTTATTTTCAAAACTTTGTATATGTATATATGTATGTGTGTGTGTGCATGCGTGTGTATATGTGTGAGTGTGTGTGCGTGCATGTGTGTACATATAAAAATTAATGACTATAAAAGGGGGGGGTAAAAATTCGACGATATGATTTTAAAAATGGAGATTGAAAGACCTCGAGGCTCGAAGTTTCGCCCTTCTTATGCGGGCTTTTTCAAGAGTAAAAATGGCGTTCCTTGAAAAAACTTGCATAGGAGTGGCGGAACGTCGAGCATCTAGGTATTTCCACCCCCATAATTAAAACCATAAAAATTAATGTGAAACATGTATAAATATTTATGTATTTAAAAAAAAAATATATTTTCTATTTTTTTTTTAGCGTATAGGAATGCAAATATCCATCTCTATGTATGTAATTATTAGGGCTAGGACAACGGCATCTTCTTTTCATTGTTTTGACTCTCGAGTGTGTATCCGTTGATATCTTATATGCTTTAATATAGAGTGATGTGGTTCTAGGTTGATTAACTGTGTCTAACTGTGTCGAATATATACTCGAGAGTCAAAACAATGAAAAGAATATGCTGTTGTCATAGCCCTCGTAATTATATAACATTGTACCTCAGCTAACTTTCTGTTTATTTATAAAACATGAATGGATATATATATATATATATATATATATATATATATATATATATATATATATATATATATATATATATATATATCCATTCATGTATACATTCATGTTTTATAAATAAACAAAAGAAAGTCAGCTGAGGTACAACATTATATAATTACGAGGGCTATGACAATAGTATCTATACGTCAACACATAGAAAATAAATCCAGAAACCGTATAAACATTCATATATATATATATATATATATATATATATATATATATATATATATATATATATATATATATATATATATATATATATATATGTAAATATTTATACGGTTTCTGGATTTATTTCCTGTATTGACGTGTAGGAAAACAAAAACGAAAATGTTTTTTTTTCAAAAGCACATAATTTCGACCGATCCTTCAGTCTTCCTCAGTGTAAATGATGGAAACTTGAGTTTGAGCGGTCAGGGTTAGCAGCAGGAGGGGAACGGGTATAACGAAAAAGGTGATGATATCCATTTGAATATGGCTCTTCCAACGTTATCCAATATATACATACATACATACATACATATATATATATATATATATATATATATATAGAGAGAGAGAGAGAGAGAGAGAGAGAGAGAAAGAGAGAGCGAGAAAGCGAGAGAACGAGAGAGAGAGAGAGAGGGAGAGGGGTAAGAAAGGGAACTTAAAACCTGACTTTGTGACACATCTTTCATTCTTTAAGCACACACACACACACACACACACACACACACACACACACACTCGCATGAACGCGCATCTGCTTTCACACATAATCACAGTTCTTAACGAACACCCTCTCATTACCTCCTTACTTTCTGGCTGTGAATCGTTGATCTCTTAATGGACGTGTGTACACGCCATCTAAATATACGCACACAGCTTCACCTATTCAGATATACATCTGTAGAAACAAGCACACTGAAATTCTTACAACAGCAATTGAGTCTAAAGCTTACTCACTTAACCGTCTGCCTTAACATAAACTTGGCAAATGTATTGACTGGCTGACGTTTGGAATGCAATTAAGGCTTTCATAGTTAACGCAGTATAATAATGAGAATACTCATAACATATAAAGTTAAATCAGTGGAATTCTTGTAGTTTCGAAGGGATATCTTTGTATCTGAAAAATTGTTATTTGGTTCCAGCTTGCCAGTCACTTTCGAAAATTATCAGTGTAGGTTATCTTCAGAAAATATCAAATCTCTATCAATTTCATTGATTAAAGTTTCTATCAGAATGTCTACATGTAAATACTTTTATAAAATAAAGTAAACTCAATTTTAACCTGTAATTACAGTCATTATAGGTGATTAAACACACGCTATATACAGAAAGTCCATATGGCCATGTTTTTGTTATGAATTGGTACTTGTTTTCACAAATAGTGAATTTTATTCGATTTAAAAATTTCCTATATTATTTACAGCATACCTGACTCTCTCAAACAATTATATATACTCACAAATAAACATCTAATATCACCGCTACTATCATACAACGAGGATACTTATTTTAGTAACAGATAGACTTCGAAATCGCCATTGTCGGTTAGCATAACACGGTTTTTACTTCAGAAAAATATTTATAAATTTTCTATATTTATTTATTTTTGATTAATATAATAATGTTTTTTTTAAATATACATGTCGTCATTTTCACGTCGATTAAATAATACTGTGCAACACTAAAAAAAGTACAGGAATGTTATATGCACAATGGCATAGAAAATCCATTTCTGGCATTTTTTTTTTTTTTTGTCGAACAAGGTACAGAGTTTTGCCTAATTGTCCCTTTCGAGAATTTTGTGGAGAATCTTAGTGATGTAAGTGATAAACATGGCAAGAGATTCCATTAGGATATTTCAGTGATAGAGAAACATTTTAAAGGCAAATGGAACCCTGTCATGTTGCAAACTATTGCTGGAATATAAAAAACGATGACACGCAACACAAGATGGTTAAGCGAACAAATCTTGTTTAAAGTGGTAATTTTGTGTTTTTCATTCATAACCAACAATAATAAAATATTATTTATAGTACATGAAAAATGCTGCTTAATCTAAAGAAATAAAGGTCAGATTTAGTATCAGAATAATTTTCTTACGCTGAAACATGTCTTCTGTGACATGTACTTTTTGGGAATTTGTTGCACTAAGTAATTTGATCGAATATTTTGTATTGTTTGCGAACACTGACAAAGTCAAAGTTTAACTCTATTTTCTTCATTGAAAGCACGAAAATGTCATTCTCAAATTTATTATAAAACAAATTGTAAGTATCGTTAGTTTCTTTTAATTGCTTGTTTTTATTATTTTCAGCGGTTCTTGCGTATTTAAAACTTTCCTTTTTTACCATGAATAAATATAAGAGTATCCCGCCACTTTCTTAAAATCAACAACTCCATCCGTTCTATACTCCATTTTAGAAGACGTTGAAAAAAAAGTCTGCAATTTATTTCAAAAGCAAACACATTGACTAGTGATTTATCTTAATTTTTTTTATTTCATCCAGACAAGTTTTTCAAAACATTTAAGTAATATTGTTGTTTTTTTTTGTTTGTTTTTTGCTTCATTAATTTGCAATCATCTAAGATGCACACAGTTCTAGATTTTTTGATAAAATGGTGTCTTAATATCTTGCTTTGCATTTTAGGTATAGTAAGTAGTAGTGTTGTGACGGTTAATCGGAATCGGGAATCGGAAAAATTAGTAATCAGTGGAGGGATATTCTCAGCCGTCAAAAAATAGAAAATTAGTGAGGATCATTTGAAACATTGCATGCTGTATGAATTCAAAAAACGGATCTCATCTGTAGAAGCTACAAGGAATATTGAAAGTGTCTATGAGATGGATGTTCTGAATGATCGAAAATGTCAACGGTGGTTTGCAATTTTTTCTTCTAGATACTTTAACCTGTCAGTTTGAGAAGGACAAAATCAATTGATGAGGATGCCATTAAAAACGTGAAAGCCAATCCAAAATTCATCAGCAGAGAATTAGTTCAACAGTTCAATACAACACACGTTACAATCATTCACGAGTTTTGGAAAAAATTCAAAACTTGGACACTTGGTTCCAACGATTTGATCGATGCTTAACAAAATCACTGTTTGCATGTCTTTGCTTTCAACGAATCTTCGAGAACCATTTTTGCAAAGAATTGTGACTGGAGATTAAAAATGGGTACTTTACAAGGACATCCAATGCAGAAGACAATATTCAGACCGAAACCAAAGTTCACAGCTTGTTTCAAAACAAAGACTACACTCAAATAAAATTATGCTCTCTTTATGGAGGGACATGACAGAACTTATTCATTGTAAGTTACCAGAGAGTAACCAAACAATCACTGCAGTAAAATATTGTTCACGGTTGGATGATCTAAGGACTGTTCTATCAAAAAACAAAAAAAATAAAATAAAACAAAAAAAAAACAATAAATAAAAAACGGTCAACATTGCTAAATGGGAAGGATGTAGGACTTCAACATGATAATACGAAATATCAGACAGCAAGAGTCACTCAGGAAAAGGTAATCAGTTTAAATTAGGAAGTTTTGCCTCATCCGCCTTATTCACCTGGTATTGCTCCATCAAACTACTCTCTTTTTTGGTCTTAAGCAATAAAATTTGTGAAAATTTGCTCAACTAAAAAAATGACCTGAATTAATTTTTCTCTCAAAAATCAAAGAAATTTTTGGATAAAGGCATCAAAGAGCTGGGTGATCGTTGAACAGAAGTCAGAGAAAATTAGGGAAATTATTGTGAAGATATGAAATGCCGTAATGTGAATCTTTCAGACAGAATAAACGTTAATTTATTTTTATTTCGGACTATTAGTCTCATCTTTATTAGTTGTTTTTTTTTTTTTCACAACGTTTCGGCCAACTTCCTCTGCCCTTCGTCAGGTGGTAACCGCGACGGATAGGAACTTCGAATCTCCTAACTGCATTCTCAGCCATCACTGCCATCCGTAGTTGTTGTCGTCTCACCACATTTCGACCAAAAAAAAAAAAAAATGAATTCCAATTAAGGAATAATATATATATATATATACACCAATCGGTACGGACCCGACTATGGAAGATCAGATAATAAATAAACGTGGATTCATAAGATCAAAGAATCCAACCTTGATCGCCCTTCGGGGCCCGTGGCGCGGTTGATAGAGTTGTTGAATCTCTACGGTTCCAGATGAGCATTGTCTGAAGATAGCGGTTTCAATCCCACCCAAAGCGTGCCAGAGGTTAATTGGTCAAAATGTGGTGAGACGACAACAACTACGTATGGCAGTGATAGCTGAGAATGCAGTTAGGAGATTCGAAGTTCCTATCCGTCGCGGTTACCACCTGACGAACGCCGAGGAAGTTGGCCGAAACGTTGTGAACAAAAAAAACAAACAAACAAAAAAACAACTAATAAAGATGAGACTAATAGTCCGAAATAAAAATAAATTAATATATAATGCTCATCTCAAAAATGAATTCCAATTAAGGAATAATATATATATATATATATATATATATATATATATATATATATATATATATATATATATATATACAGAATAAATGTGTTGGACAAAACTGTCATTACTTTCTTTTCAAAATATCAATGTAAGTGTTTCTTAAAAAGTTATGGATTTGAGTTATACGAATCTTTCGTAAAAGAAAATATTTAAACAATTTAGCAATTAAACACATCACCACCGACATTTGAATATAAATCGGCTTTCTTAGAAAATACTACTTTTTCCCACTTCTATATCGGTTAAATATATATATACATATATATATATATATGTACGTATATATATATATATATATATATATATATATACGTACATACATATATATTCATATATATATATATATATATATATATATATATATATATATATATATATTTGTTATTGTTGTTTTTTCAAGCGATAAACACGGTTAATATTGGCTCCGCCTCGAAGTCCTTAACCGTAGATGACTTTACTGTTTATTTTTATCGCTTATACATTTAGATTTGTTATTGTTGTTTTTTCAAGCGATAAACACGGTTAATATTGGCTCCGCCTCGAAGCTCATTTTTTATTTACTTAGAAAGTCGCCCTTTAATTTGTTTTTATTTATTTATTATTTTTAAACAGTAATCTACGTACACGCGTGTTTCGAGGTAATAGCTCAACTGTTTCTAGGGATCGAACGTCAGACCATGTTTACCACAGTCCGGTGCCTTAACCGTTAGGCCACAAACCCTAGATGACTTTACTGTTTATTTTTATCCCTTATAAATTTAGATTTGTTATTGTTTTTTCAAGCGATAAACACGGTTAATATTGGCTCCACCTCGAAGTGGATATATATATAAAGGATTTTTTTAAGGCAATTCAATGTAATTTTTTTCTGTGCTGCTTATACGCTTTTACAAGTATTTAAAAATATTAAATAGCATTTTTTTTTTTCAATAATTTTCTTTATTGCCGTTGGGTGTACAGGGTGTTGTTAGCGTGAAATCCGAACATTCGGGATTAAAATCCCATTGTTAAGGATGACTTTAGAAAAAGATATGTTTGGTCTTATATTTTGTTTCTCACTAGTCGGCCATTATTGGAACGAACGCAAATTGACATCAAATCAATTTCGATTTTTTTAAAGTTCTACTATTACATACATATGCAATGCTTTAGGACAGATAAAATACTTATATTATGCATATTATAGTCTACTTTACTTTCTCAGTAATCCCGATTACATACATAAAGGGTTTATTTAAACCAAACGATAATAAAATACTAGTAAAAAATTAAAATGCAACAATAAAAATCAATAAAAATTAGCATTTATTTATGATTCAGCCCCTAAAAAACTATATTTTTATTAAATTAAAAACATGCTACCGTGCTCAAATTAATTTTCATTGTCCTAATGCAGTTATTTAAAACTTGAACGGGAGTAGGCATGTATATGCTCACTTTTTTTTAAATGATGGTTTCCTTTTACGATAATAATCATAAAAATATGGCATGCCAAATTTGAATATATATATATACTAGAATATACATGCCAAATGTTAAATTAGAATATATGTATACTAGAATATATATTTTTATGATTATATTTACTAAAAGGAAATGCTCAATATCAGTAATAGTTATCTCGGTCTCACATTAAAAACCATAGATATGTGTTTGCACTCAGCCATTAAAACTTAGTTCATTTACAAAATTCTGAGTTACAGCTGAGACTGGTATCCAGCACTTGACCTCACGAACACTAGGAGTCCTTGGTCGCATCTCAGCGTCTTTAAACATCTGGTCATTTGCGACCAAGAACCCACTGTTGTTAGCGGCAACAGAAACCTCAACGGGCACTTATTACGGATACATTCATTGAGCCAATTAAGTTGGAGCGAAATCATTCTTTTTCAAGTATATAAAAGAAGTCCTCTTGTCAAATCATCCAGTAATGTCGATGTATTGACATTAGGGTGACTCAGAGTCTATAGAATCAACGGATTCTCTCATTGTCGTTATTTTATACGTAAACTAGATCAATTTGACGTCAAACATGAACACCTGCACATGCGTATATTCATACGCATAAACAACACTAGTCAAATGTAAATGTTAGTGTATACATACATACATATATATATATATATATATATATATATATATATATATATATATATATATATATATATACATACACACGCACACACACACATAAATATATATATATATTTTCAAGGTGGTCACCACTTAACAAGGCCCGAAAGCCACTCAGGGATAAGGGTTATTGCATGTACAGTACGTTAGTGTTGAGATTTAATAAAGTGTCTACTTAAGGGGGCGGTTCATCAGGAATTTGTTTACGTTGGACTTGAAGACACCCAGGTTGTAGTTAGGTGGTAAACAGGCAGACCGAACAGAGTTCCAAAGGCGTGCAGTTCTAAGAAAGAAGCTTTGTTCATGGAATCTACGTTTTGATTCAGGCACAGATAAAGAGTGGGGAAAATTCTTGACAGTGGTTTCAGCTAGACGGGTGTTTATCGTGAAAGATTGGCGAGGGGGGACCAGAGGTTGGAGCTCAGACAAGCGCCTGCCATATACATATATATATATATATATATATACATACATATATATATATATATATATATATATATATATATATATATATATATATATATATATATATATATGTACGGGGTGGAACGATAAAATTATCGCACTAAAAAGACATGTTTCCATTTCTATTTGACGAAAACAGGTTTTCTTGTTGTTGTTGTTGTTGTTGTTGTTGTTGTTGCTGCTGCTGCTGCTGCTGCTGCAGCAGAAGACCATCTACTAAGTGTACAAATCCCAAAATCAATAGGAACCTTATTTTATGTCTGAAAGTGACATAGTGTTCAACAAGCGAGATCGGAGATGCGCCGCTGTAAACCATGAACATAGCTTTTTTCTGAGAAGTGCACGCCTGTGGAATTCTCTTCCGTTTGCCTGTTTCCTACCTGGCTACAACTTGGGTGTCTTCAAGTCCAACATAAACAAATTCCTGATTAATCGCCCTCTTAAGTAAGACACTTTATCAAATCTCCAATACCAACTATTAGTACGATATTATCCCATTGATTATTGTACACAAAATAATCCCCGAGTGGCTTCCGGGCCCTGATAAGTGGTCTGCGCCCTTCTGATCCAAGTTATGATAACAGCGCCACTGCCAGCATCACCAAAATGCTTCGCTTGATTGCTATGAATAACAGGGACGTGCACAGGGTGACGAAAACAAAGTTTCCGGCCACAATGATGGTCTTTGGTGTGGTTTCAAGTGAGGGCCATATCATATCATCTCATATCTTCAAGGTCGGCTTGAAAGAAGAGTGTGGTGATGCCCTGGTGCAAACAGGTGGTCACTGGCAGACCCTGGGGTGTGGCACATCTCCAAAGAGACCCAGGCTTGTCTTCAGAAGGAGTGCTTCTCTCACTACTCCCCTCCTACCTGAATCCGCTGGACTACTTCGTGGGTCATACGTCGAGAACACCACAACCATGACCTCCCACAACACCAACCTTCCTGATCGCCGCCATTCGCCGAGTATTCGCTGAGCTCCCGCCGACGCTTGTGGAAAAGGCATGATGCTAGTTCTGGACCCGTATATAGGCGGTGATTGAGGCTGAAGGCGGCCACATTAAATAGATGTCAGCTCTACTACATAATCAAGTTATCTCAATTGATATTTTCAGCAAAAGTTTTAAAATAAAGTTGTAATGTTGTTTTCTTTAATTTTATCGTTCCACCCTGCATCGTTGTTAATAATTTACTTAAAACGTACTCGGTTTGTATGTACAAATCGTAATGGATTAAACACTCTTTTCATTAATGAAGTATTTTTATAATGAAAAAGATCTTTGTATATATAAATTTTATAAATTTATACAAAAAATTCAAAATCAATGAATGCGTTTTTATTGGGTTCCAGAGCATATATAGTGCAATGTAATAATTCTCCAAGTTGCAAAAAATCAAATTTTCTCAGTTGGTTATTTATTACGTTTCAAAAGATATCCATTACGATATTGCTTCCTATTGCAACTAACAAGTGTGCAAAATTATGTTATTGCTGCATATTTAGCCACGTACTCTTCAGATGTTTACCTTAAAAAAAACTATAAGAACACCATTTATATGCACACACGTTACAAAAAGTAGTGTAAACAAACATTTACGATGGCACTTTATTTCGCATCGTTGTAACTACTTAGGTCACGCAAAAAGCTGAAGCTACTAAAAAAATCATTATAAGAATTGTTTTGTTGCTTACGGTATTCGAACCCGTGGTCTTGAGGTCGAAGCGAATTAAAATTCACATAAAACACTCCAATTTTTATCATATACAAGGAAATAATTAGATTTTGAAAGATAAACATATTAATTCTATTACTGTTATCTGACTAGGCTAAGATTTTAATGTAGTTTGCTTGAAGCATTGTTTAATGTGTATATTGTTATGCCTCTTATAAACCTAAATTTCTTTTAACTAGGTTACACATATGTATGCCCGACGTGCGCGTGCGCGTGCACACACACACACACACACACACATGATGTAATATGATGAGGTTTTTTTTTTTTTTATAAATTTCAATAAGCACTATACATTAGCTTGACCTTCCATTGATACCTTAAATTTCAGGAAGTGCTTTGAGATTATAACGTACACGTTGCTGGATGAATTTATAGTGTTTCTGTGAAACCTAGGTATCGATGGAGGATCAATTGAATGTATAGTGTTAATATATATATATATATATATATATATATATACATATATATATATATATATATATATATATATATATATATATTTCTGTGGAAATATATTTTCTTATAAATATACCAATCCTTATTTATTTATTTGATTTAATAATGCACTACGAAACAGATACTGTCAAGAATTGTAAATGTCAACTGAATTAAAGGAATAAATTATAAGATTGTCAACATCAAAAACTTTGGAATATAGTCTTTTGTCATTGATTCACTATATGTGTGTGTGTGTGCGTGTGTTTGTGTGTGCGTGCGTTTGATTGAACAATGGTGACAATTCCTATTTGTTTCTTTATTGATTCTTCCTTTGGATTTGGCAGGCCAATGATTTAATGTTCTGCTCAAGTTTTACCAAGGACTCGCCATATTCGCAAACATTTCCGACACTCATGAGTTTTCGTCAGGTACAAAATCTAAATCGATGAATTCATTAAGAAAGTCAATTAAAACCGTTTTGAAAGCATTTAATTGACACTCTCCCTCTTATAGCGAGTTTAGTTGATTGTGGGTTAGTTTGCTTGAATTGGCCCATCAACTCGAAAGGATGGATCTAAAAAAAAAACAAAACAAACAAAAAAAAACAAGCAGGAAATTTCATTGTTAAATGCGTAAAAATGCTGCTAAAATATGTGTATATACGCATATAATTATTTAACCAATTTTATTTTATTAGCACGACAATAACACGATCGATACACATGTGCCAAATCAAAGGAAGACAATCGATCGGAATTTTACGTGTTAATTTCATCAAAATTTTTTTCTTTCAAATACAAAACGTACGGCAAGTGATAGTTTTCAAGTTTTCAAGCTTACAAAAGTTTTCGCAAAAAAATTATTAACGAAAGTGTTTCAATATATTTGAAAATTTTTACGGGTTCAGGAAGGAGAATTCTTAAGGTTTTTTGAATAATTTATTTCCAATGCCGTATTAGCATATTCAAATATTGCAGTTGTGAGTTTATTCATATAAATTCCCCCCCCTATATATATATATATATATATATAATGATTGATGATTGCAACGTCGTCAGACGAGTGCCACTCCCTCAGACACTTAAAGTCAATGAGCCCAAAAATGACTTCTCTCGCCACCGGACCATTTTTATAGACAAATTCCTGAGGGAGTATCTATACACAGATGATGTGACAGAGTCTTAGCTTTGTACGACAGCTAAGTCTCTCTCTCGGTTCAAAATGTTGAGATCCAGCAACAAGCAAGAGCAAGATAGCCAGCAAAAAGTTAAACTGCAGACCAGCTTAATGCGGGTACTGGTCTCCCGTTTTATGGTTTTTTAAATCAGAGATTTGCTTCTCCTAGAAAGGTTGCCTTCACCACGGCTTACAGGAGCCCTCTCCACCCCAATATATATATATATATATATATATATATATATATATATATATATATATATATATATATAAAAGAAAAAAAAGAAAGAAAATAATAAAAGAAAATCGAAAGGAGAGAATGGCTCGACAATACTTTTTTTTTTACTATGTTAATGTTTGAATCCTCCCTCTGATAAAGTGTTAGCAAAAATACAAAGGTAAGGTGAGAGAAAGCCTTCCCACACAGAATGCGTTTTCTTACAGATAGTGTTTTTTTTGTATAAACCTTCATGCTCCTATGATACATTTGATTCATTGTTCAACGACAATATCATAGAGTTTCAATCTATAATCGTTAAAGCAATCCTAGGATAAAAGGTCAGCGATTCTCTTTAAATCAAACAAACGAGTCAGATTAAGTATTAAACATCCGGTTCCGGTTGTAACAAGTATCCATTGAAATCATCTCTTTAAATAAATAAACAAATAGAACAAACATTTTGTAAACTAAGCTTTGATATCTTTTGCTTTGCTTCTAGTGTTGATTGTTAATCAAACAATATTCATTCCTTTCTAAGTTGTTAAGTGGCTGAAAATTATTGAATATTGAATTACGTTGATCTTATTCGAGTAGATTTCAAGGCTGCCATAGTTGAGAGATAACACCGGAGATAAACTCATATTACTATCAAATAATTCTCAGGGTGCACGTTTTCAAAAGCCTCTAACAATGAAGTTCAGCTCCTTAATTGTTCGCGTAACTTAGATATACGGAAATAGCAACTATTGATGAGAGAAGTGAAGGCTTTAGTTCGGCAATCAAGTTGACGGGAAGCTTGTGAATTAACAAATAAACCAAAATGACTAAAAGATCCAAAAATGTGAAGCGACCGTGTTTTTTTTTTGTTTTTTTTTACACAGTGATCACCACTTATCAAGGCCCGGAAGCCACTCAGGGATAAGGGTTATTGCAAGTACATTACGTTAGTGTGGAGATTTGATGAAGTGTTTACTTAAGGGGGCAGTTCATTAGGAATTTGTTAACGTTGGACTTGAATACATCCAAGTTGTAGTCCGGTTGGAAGCAGGCAGACGGAACAGAGTTCCACAGGCGTGCAGTTCTAAGAAAGAAGCTTTGTTCATGGAATCTGCATTTTGATTTAGGCACAGATATAGAGTGGGGCAAATTTTTCACAGTGGATTCAGCTAGACGGGTATTTTTCGTGAAAGATTGGCGAGGGGGGACCAGAGATTGGAGTTCAGACGAGCACCTGCCATGGAAATAACGATAAAATAAGATAGGCTCGCAACGTCTCTTCTGTGGGAGAGAGGTTGCAGGGTAGAGAAAAGGGCATCCCCCACTAAGCCACGAAGTCTATTTTGTACTCTGTCAAGGCAGGATAGGCTGTTTTTAGCAGCTCCTGCCCAGATATGGTAACAGTATTCCATCCTTGGACGTACTTGGCTTTTATATAGATAGAGATGTGTACGTGTCAATTCTCAAATTTTGTCTTTAGGTGTCATGCTGTCTTAGTTTTATCGAAGGATGATTGTTTCTCTGTTGATTAGAGTATGTTGCTAGTCTTAGGCAGTCCTAGAACATCCCCCTCCCCGGCTTTGCCTTCTTCCTTTTGAGAAAAGGTTAGTTTATCGATTATCGTTCAACAACTTCAAAGGTAGTTTTTGTAGGCAAAAGTGCTTTTCTTTTACGGCGCTGGCTCTTCACTCCAATTTTTCGACCCTAGTGTCAAATCCGGCTGTGGGAAGATAAGCAACCTAGCCTCCGAAAATCAACGCAACAAGAATTAAGTGAAATTTAACATTTATAAAGCCAAATACAAGCATAAACGTTATTAGCAACGCCCTACAGTGATCAAGCGTCCGGAAGTCGCGACCTCGCATGTAGGCTAACTGACCGACTTTTATTTCACAGACAGTGCCCAACTGTTAAGAAAGTCACTTCTTAAACGGGCGGAAATTATTATAATTACAAATAACGGCTGTGCCCGGCCACACGTTGCTGTGGCTCAGTTAATGGCCGAAATGACCTTGTAAATAAAAAATGCGAAATATGAAACGGTGGGCATATGAAGCGAAACACCCGTTTCGACTATTGGAAGAGAATCATTCATTTAACTGAAATTTGAATACAAATAACGAAATAAAACTATATAATCGTCTCTTGTTTTTATTTATTTATTTTTTGGGCGTTGTAAGTTTGAAACTACTTTATTTGAATAAATGCTCTCCATAGAAAAACTACAAAAATTTAAATAATTAAAATAAATATCATTTCACAAGAAGTTAAATTAAGATCAACAAATAAAAGAATATAGTCAATACTTTCTTTTCGTTTGCAATGTTTTATTTGTTCTAATCAACTTCACGTTAACTGCAAAATATTTCGGTAAAAAAAAGTTAATTGCATTTATTTATTTTAAAACAAAGATTTATGTACCAAAATTGTTTGCGTACGTAAGTGTCCAGTAGCGGCCATTTGGTGGCCATATAGTGATTAAAAACACTATAAGCTTAATCATATAGGTAGAAGAGTAACTTATCTGTCCTTTGATAACATTTATTTGTACCTAATCAAGTTTTATTACCACTTCTTCATACGTAATAAATAGTCGGAAAAGAGAAGACGAAAATAAAAAAAAAGATTACAACGCTCCCTCCCAAACAACAGTCGATTTTATTCATTTATTTATTTATTATTTTCATCAAAATCTCAGTTAAATTAACGATTTTCTATCAATAGCCGGAACGTCTGTTTCGTTTGATTTGCCCAACAACGAAATTATTTTTTCGTTAAGACACACGGGAAACCGAACACACGGACACAGGCATGCTCATGCACAAACTGTAATAAGCGTTACGCGCATTGAGAAAGAGAGAGAAAGAAAGAGAGAGAGAAAGAGAGAGAGAGACGGAGAGAAAGAGAGTAGTGTATGAACACGCACCCAAACAAACACACACAAACAAAAAAACACACACACAAACACACACAAACAACCTCACACAACCGACTGTAATAATCCAAGCATTTAATGTATTTAAAGCCGTAATATTCTGTTTGTGATCCCATGTTTATTTTTAAATAACCGTTCGTTTATGTAAAGAAGATTCGAATTCTGGAATATCAGAATGTTCAGAGCTCAGCCAATCAGAATAGGCAGAATATGGCTAGGGAGCCGTTATTATTTATGAATCGGACAACGGAAAGATTATGGTATGTCTCTATGTGTATGATCCAGTTACGATGAGTGTAACCACACTATTTGTTATAAGTGTAGATTTCTTCCCGGTGTTGACTGGTGTTGGTAGGAAGACTAACTATCTAGTGGAAAAAATAGGAACTCCTTCCTTTGAAGATGTTACAATTTTGGTGGTGTTGCTTCTAGGATACATTCTAGCATTTTATTATAAAAACTAAATGTGTATAATAGCGTTGTGAAGTTACATAAGATACTGGCTAATAGTGTTGCAATATTAAATTTGCATGTGGCATCTGCTATTGCAAACCTAAGGTAATTAGATCCAGAGGGAAATTTCTGCAATAATTTTATTATATAGGAGATTATATTTTATTATATAGACACTACAGTTTCATCCATTCGGAATCATCAGGAAGCCGCGATTGCTGCTA
>NC_136484.1:24304528-24314528 GCF_053919585.1 Euprymna scolopes | reverse complement strand
TATATATATATATATATATATATATATATATATATATATATATATATATATATTATATTGGACACAATATATAATGATGGTTTAAAAATCAAAAAAAATGACTTGTGCGCTACCATCGAGAATCGAAACCGAAACGTTTAGCTTACGATTTACTTTTTCCTTTCACGTTAATGCCTGAGTTATAAAGGTACGTTTGCTGCGAGGCTAAAAATTAAAATATGAACTAATAGCTATTACGTTACGCATGCATATTCCTTCGTTCGATCTTCACTTGGCAAATTCCATCTTTTTAATTTTTACACGTTTGCACCTATTTTCCCTGGCTCAAATATAAAGTTTCACATAGGTTCGAATACCCTATATATCAAGGATCATGTCTGTAGACCAAAAACTGACAGAGGAGTTTGGTAGGTAAAATTTTAAAATAAATATATATATACGCATACATAAGTATATATAGAAAGAGGTTTGTGTTTACTATAACTTTTTTACGCAAATATTACGCAAGTATAAATCATGTAGAATATCTGCATGAATATAATTACATGTACTCTACATAATTATAAAATTCAAATGACCTTGTAACGAGTGATGTTACCCACTTTTCGGCTTATGATATCTGGTTGCGCATGCGTGCATAAACATTAACCCATAACAACGTAAACACATAAACACAAATCGCTTCTTTTGCAGATTTTTATCTGCGCACTGAAATATTAACGTTATTATTTCGAAATTATTATTTAATATGGGAAGAGTGGGAGTGTTTTGCAATTATTCCTTATTACAACTATACTGTCCCTATTTTCTTACAACTAAACAACTTTAACTCGTTGACAAACATAAGAACAATTGTAGTAAAGCAAAGACTACTACTACTACTACTACTACTACTACTGCTACTGCTACTACTACTCTCTATCCGTCCCTTTTCCTTCCTTCCTTCCTTCTTTTTTATTTTTTGTTTACATTTCTAGATACAAAATAGTTGTGTGAGAACGGTGAATTTGTTGACACATTTACTAATCTGTTTCAATATTAGTTTTATTTTATTTAGTTAGGTTTTATTTTTTTGCTTCAGGTTTTATTAATTTTTTTTTTTTAGATTTTAAGTTTCTATAACTTGGTTGAAGGATTCCAATATGGGTTTTTAATTCTTATATTTCTCATCAGTAGGCTCATGTGGGGTTTTGCTGCTAAATGACTTTCATCGGCGTTCGATTCGTAGGAATATCATGTTTAATTTTCGAGTTTTGAGCGATTATTCGGAAAAATTGGTAACTTTACACGAATAGGGAGGATTTTTTTTTTTTTCATGTTTGAGTGATCTGTCAGTGATTTTTCATTTTAATATACTTTCATAGAAATGTTTCTGTTATGTCAAACCCCCCCCCCCAAAAAAAAAACAGGTCACGGGTAGTCTAGTAGTTAACTAAAGATTATCATCCCATAAGAAAACCGAAACAATCTACATTTTTTTTTTTTTGCAGGCTGCGACGAACTTTAAATTAAACTAAATAAGAGAAACATGTTTTTACTATACAAATATGTAGTTAATCCCAATGATGAATTTTTGGCATTTTTAATTTGACTACAATTTTGGCCATATAGCCCCGGGGCTCGCGCGTATATGACGAAAATCTAGGGGTCCAATTTTCACATACACTGTGCGTTATTTAACCTAGGCTGTATTTCGGCAATAATGCGTCGAATTTTGTTTTACAGGTAGTCTATTGCGTCTGTTTTATCAGCGTAGACATGAGACATTACATATCCTCTAAAGAAAATTATATCGTGGTGTTATGTCGTACGAACGAGGTGGCCAGTTGACAGGTCAATTTCGTGAAATTATTCATTAATCCACTGTTTCTTTCAGTAAATTGATTATGTTATTTGCAATTTGAAAATGCTGCTCGGGTATCAGTCTCTTTATGATGAATTGCCAAACCAAGCTGAATTCAAAATAACCAATAGTTGCTAAATCTGCAACTAAAGAAAATAGAATTGTCAGTTTAAAGTTCGCCGCCTCTAAAAGGCACCCTGTATATATAATTACCACGGACGTGTGTTTCGTCGTTATATGTTGATAACCTGTATCCCGGAGTTGCCCCGGAAAATTGAGGACATTAAAGATCGTAACTTCCGAAAAAAGTTGACCGAAAAAATGATATAAATAGTATATACAAAATAAGTATTGGACTTGATAGGGGCCATTCAAATATTTGTTTCGTATATGTATGCTAACGTGTGTTTTTTGTTTATAATCTATATAAATACAAAAATCAAATGACCTTGTAACGGGTGTTATAACCCCACATCCGGTTTACGGCTTCCGGTTGCGCGTTTAAAATACGTATAGGTTATTTTAACGCAATTTTCTTATAAATAAATCTACTTTAACCCATTGACAACCATAAGAGCATTTTACAACGGCGATTTCCCCACCGTCTTCATTTTTTTTTTTTCATTTTTTTTCCGTGTCTTAATACACTTAGAACCTTTTTTATCTACACTCTTAACATAAATAAATAAATCCGAAAACATTTTTTTTTTTAAATATTACATTTTATTGTCATTTTCTATTTAAAAATCCATTCTTAACATGGGAAGAGTGTTTTTAACTATTCTGTACTTTCAACTAACAATTTCATTTAAAAAAAGATATATCAAAATTTGAATTTAACTTTAAGTATTATGGTATCTGTTCAGTGCCCATGTACCTATAAGTATGGCAAACCACTTATAATTTAATGGCTGTAAGTTTTTTTTTTTAAATAAACAATCATAAACAGAAAGACTCATAGAAATCTATCTATATTCTTTTTTCATTTAAATATACTTTCATAGAAATGTTTTTGTTATGTAAAAAAACTATTTTCTTTACGTCACAAGTGTCACGCTCATACATTAATTCCATAGCTAATATAACAAAATAATAAAAACGCTAATATTTTACAAAAGAACCGACAAGAGCGAATTTAATTTGTAAAGAAATTAGCTCATTTTGAGAATGGGACAGATAATATCACACTTCTTTCCTTAGCCACTCTGTGTGTGCGTGTGTGTGTGTGTGTGTTTTGGCTAGGACGAAAGTGTAGTAGCTGTTCTGATACCACAATGAAGGTGAAATTATTCACGAATATATTTTTATTTTTTTCACAGTCCATAATGCGCCATTTGAGATGGAGTTTCTACGCATTCAAAATCGATCCTTGGTTTTACTCTGCCCTTTGGAGAAGCAAGGAAATAGTAACACTGAGTACATTTTATACTTTGAGAGCAAATCTCAATTGAATGTCATAACTAAAAAGTGGGCCAAGATCCGCTTGAAAAATTCTACATTTGAAGTAAACACTTGCCTACGTAAAACTTTTAATACGCAAAACCTCTTGACAGCCTATCATCGTGATTCTTGACATTGTTGCGGTTATGGACCATTGAACATCGGCTCAATTAAAAAATGAAAAACGTACGACAGGCATTCCAAAGGTGGTGCCTCCTATTTTTTATTACGCCCGAATAGATCAGAGAAAATTGCAAATCGCATTATTATGACGAATAATTCATGCATTCAAAGTCTGAAAGTTTCATTTCTCTGTTGCAGATATTGACAATGTGAGACTCTAAGAAAACAGCCTCTGTCGTGGACGTGTGTCAGAAGCAGAGATACGTCTTTGAATTATTTATGGCAAAAATGCTGTGAGAATGGCGGTGACTATGCAGAAAAATAAATTGTAGAGCACAAAATGTCGCTCGTTTTTACGGTACCAAACTCATTTTCGTAGGTCTTCAACTTTTTCAGTTAAAAATAATGAAACGGATCAATGTTATCTTTCCTAGGTTAATGCTTACGCGTAAAATAAAATTTTAATTTGTTCAACTGACACATAGTAAAAAATAAGGAGGAGGAGGAGGAAAAGAAGAAGAAGAAGAGGAAGAAGAAGAAGAAGAAGACGAAGAAGAAAAACAACAACAACAACAACAACAATATGGCCACATTTATATGCAATATATTTCATTAGCGACTAGCAAACTCTTGTGCTGAGGTCCCGGTTTCGAATATATATATATATATATATATATATATATATATATATATATATATATATATATATATATATATATATATATATATTAACTGACTGAATCTAGCGATATTCGAAACCGGGACCTCAGTACAAGAGTTCGCTAGTCGCTAATGAGGAAGATCGAAGGATCGGTCGAAAATATGTGCTTTTGAAGGAAACATTCTTGTCTTTTTCAAAAGACTTTTTGTATTCCTACACGTCAACACACAGGAAATAAATACAGAAAAGATATAAACATTCATATATTTTTCGTATTGATTTTTTATTCATATATATATATATATATATATATATATATATATATATATATATATATATATATATATAAGATGCCTTCAATAATATATATATATATATATATATAAACACATGATCGTGTGTATATATGTATATACATATCAATCTACCTACTTATTTTTATACATATCAATCTACCTACTTTTTTTTTCCACAATACACGCACGTACGTACACACACACACATACACACACACACATATACATATATATATATATATATATATATATATATATATATATATATATATATATATACCCTCTAAAGTGTAGACTAAATGTTGTACATTGCAATAAGTAATTTATTTCAAAATTTTGCTTTGCCATATG
The DNA here is from genome assembly GCF_053919585.1 of Euprymna scolopes. Lineage (NCBI taxonomy): Eukaryota > Metazoa > Mollusca > Cephalopoda > Sepiida > Sepiolidae > Euprymna > Euprymna scolopes. Next base: position 24,309,814 of record NC_136484.1, on the reverse strand, counting down.
TATGCACTTTGAAGTTGCTTACGTCTGAATAACTCTAGCTTTTATGTACAAATATGTAGATGGCCAAAGCGTTATATAAATTAAATACGCCCTTTTTCACATTAAGAATTTCAGTCCCTATATATATATATATATATATATATATATATATATATATACATATATATATATATATATATATATATATATATATATATAGTATGTATGTATATATGTATGCATATATATGCGGGTATACGTAATACCTCAGGGAGATGAACGCCTTTGCCTTGCATGGTTCCAGGTCACTCTTGCGCAAGGTGTAGTATTTGTTAGCCTCCTTGTCAATATCTACAGGGTTACTACATTGCGAAAACTATGTATATATATATATATATATATATATATATATATATATATATATATATATATATATATATATATACGTTTTCATGTTTGCTTGTATATATATATGTGTGTGTATATGTCAATCTAACGGAGAGGTTAAACTCCGTTACAATGAAACATGCACACCCTTGTGCTGCCCAATCATCTTACTACTTCAGGTTTTCACTGTGCAATCAGTGGTAGGATTTGAGAGGGTGCAATATGTGTAGTACAAGCATGTTGTGTAGCGATCATCATGTGCAGATATCTTTCCAAAGTCTTGTCGTGATAGGTGAGGGTTACATGCACAGGCGTGCTGGCTAGAAGTGCATAGCTGCAAATCTGCACATAGGCAGCCCCATTGATTTATCTAACATCGTCGACTAAATCTCTTACAGGATCGAAGAAACTTCGGTGGATGATCTGGTGTCAGAGCAGCCTTTTATAGAGATACACTGCTCACCTATGAACTTGGGAAGGGTCTAGAAAAGGTGACTCAAACATCGTCTACCCTTTTATTAGTCGGTCGGCTTCCTGCGATCAGCGGTTGCTTCATATTTGCTGGAAGAAACAAGAAAAAATAAAAAATAATCAAAGCAAAGTAAAAATGGTCTTCCCATGTCAAAAAGTGACGATCACCATATATATATATATATATATATATATATATATATATATATATATATATATATATATATATATATATATAAATGTTTGGAGGTACAGAATTTATATATAGTTTTAAATAAAGTAGGCGGAAGTTTCTTAAGAGCTCTTTCGGCTATTATCTCATCAGGAGAAAATCGATAGCGTAAAAAATATTATGTCGAAAGTTTAAAGAGGGAAAGTTTAAATGGGGAACTATTGAATGTGCCAAAAGTACGAGACAACTAAAATTAAGTTTATTAACGTTTAAAAACGATTAAAATATTGTCACAACGAGGGGAGAAAAAGCGGGAGAAAAGATTCAAAGTTCCCCAAAGAGAAATAATGCGTTTGCTGTTTCCTTTTGCCGGCACAAAGAAGGTTTACGCACTGCAATAGAGACAGACTCCAAAATCTTTAAATGGTTTCTGGAGTCTGCTCTGTGTAGCACCTCGAACCATTCTATTTTATATCTATCGGCATAACACGTGTTGTCAACCAAATGCTGGCCAATAGCAGAGTCCAAGGCTGCAGAAGGAGGGAGACTACTAGACCCCATCCTCCCTTGTCTGATCTTCAATGGAACATGCTGGTTTATACGAGTCAAAAGATGCAAGGATGTTCGCCCAACATAACCAGCATCGCACTTGCATTTGAATTGATACACAATATTGCTATTTTGGATGTAAGGCAAACTAACCTTGCGAAAAGAAGGAAAAGCAGGTCTCGTAGTATATACCAAATGCAAGGACACAGAATAAAAGCAGTCGTAAATACTTCTGCGAATCTGTTTGGAAAGTCTGTTACTCTTTTCCCCAATCCACAGTAATTTTAAATAAACCGGGCATTTAAAAGGTCCAAACATTTTAGGGGATTTAAAACCCGCAACCTTTTTGAAAATAGAGACATCAATAAGATCAACAGGATAACCATTATTGATGAATATTTCGCTGATCTTTTCGAGTTCGGCGTCTAATCTGTTAGGCGAACAAATCATAAGGGCTCGATGTACCAAAATATTAATTAAGCCGACCTTACGTGATTTTGGTACAAAAGACAACCAGTTCACATATAGGCCAGTAAATGTCGGCTTCCTATAAATTGTAGTGAGAACCCCCACCCTGAACGTTCGACAAGAATATCCAAGAAGGGAAGCGAATTGTCCTTCTCACTTTCCATAGTGAACTTTAGAGCCCCATGCAAAGAGTATAACCTATTAAAAATATTGACGCTTCAAATGCCAGTACGATGCTGATTATGTTGGGCGAACATCCTTGCATCTTTTGACTCGTATAAACCAGCATGTTCCATCGAAGATCAGACAAGCGAGGATGGGGTCTGGTAGTCTCCCTCCTTTTGCAGCCTTGGACTCTGCTATTGGCCAGCATTTGGTTGACAACACGTGCTGTGCCGATAGATATAAAATAGAATGGTTCGAGGTGCTACACAGAGCAGACTCCAGAAAGCATTTAAAGATTTTGAAGTCGGTCTCTATTGCAGTGCGTAAACCTTCTTTGTGCCGGCAAAAGGAAACAGCAAACGCATTGTTTCTCTTTAGGGAACTTTGCATCTTTTCTCCCGCTTTTTTCCTCTCGTTGTGCCAATATTTTAATCGTTTTTAAACCTTAATAAACGTAATTTTAGTTGTCCCCGTACTTTTGGCACATTCAATAGTTCCTCATTAGAACACTTTAAACTTTCGACATAATATTTTTTACGCTATCGATTTTCTCCTGATGAGATGATAGCCGAAAGAGCTCTTGAGAAACTTCCGCCTATTTTATTTAAAAACACACACACACACACACACACACACACACACACACACACACACACACACACACACACACACACACACATATATATAAGTGAAATTTTCAGTCTGTTAGTGTGCGTCTGTGTGTGCACATTTCCTTACCAAACTACTCTGTTAATTTTCAGTCTACAGACTTGAGATTTGACATAAGGGGTATTGAGATTTGGGAAAATTTTTTAAATCAGTTTTGGGCTAAAATGTGGCTGTCAAGGGGTCAAAGTTTACGATGTGACCTTTGAAAACTCTACCAAACACCTCCGCCAATTTTGGGTCTAAACACTTGACATTTTAGAAGTAGGTTACTCGGACAGGGATAAAACTTTTTAATTTGATATGAGCCGAAAACAATAAATGGTAATTGGTCAAAATTGGGACAAAGTTAAAAACAAAATTGACCTCTGCTGTCTCTACCAAAATACTTTTGGTCTAAATATTTGAGAGTTTACACAAAGTGTATTCAGACATAGAGTAGGCTTTTTAATCTGTTATTAAGCTCAAATATCAGCTGACGTGATATTGTAAACAAACACAGACGGAATTTTATGATCCACATTATCATTATTATTTTTAATAAAAAAAAAAATTGCAAATTAGTCCACCGGGTAAATTATTCCTTGTTATATATAATAATCAATAGAGGATTCATTCTATAATAATACATGCGCAACCTGCATAAATTAAAATATGTTTAAGCGTATTGTACGACCGGGACCTTAGCTAGCTAGTGTATTATACAGTGAAAATAAATTAATAAATGAACGTAAAGAATAGGTTAGTCAGAATCAAACATGTTAGATTGCTATCTGGGTCTGACTTTGAAAATCTAACATATTAGTATTTACATGTTAGACGTGCTATAAAGATGACTGGGGCATTTTTATATGAAAAAATGTTTATGTGTAATTACTTTTAAATTAAATAAATTGTGACTCTATATTTGTATATTAAACCGCATAAATAAGTAGAACTAAGTAACAATATGTAATAAAAATTATAGTAAAAAAAAAATAAAAAAATACAGAAACGTTTGTGTTTTACTCATAGAAAGAGTTTAAGCTAACTCCTAGTCTGACAAAGACCTTCTAGGAGATAAACATACACGCTTTTTTATGTAGCTCACTTGCCAAAACTCTTTTGTATACCCTGTGTGCGTGTGTGCGCGCACACGCATAGATACATACGTGCAAATAGTTACATATGAATGTGCTTTTGTTTACATGCAAAGCACATTTTTATTTTAATGAGGTCGATGTGACGTAATACTTGAGAAAATCCCATGTAAGCATTTCAATGACGTCATTTTATAATTGATGAAACGGAATCCCGTGTTTCAAAACAAATTGTGAAATGACGTCAGCAAAGAGTACAATCGTGGGAATTCCTGTGCCTGACCTACATTTGAGCTAGCAGTTGTCTGGACGCGTTATGCATGCTTCGTGTAGTCTCTTCGACATTTGTAAAGGTTTCAGCGCACTGGGTGGTTAGGGAGGAATGATGAGCAAAGCAATGTTCTAGCCAATGAAAAGGCAAGTTTTAAATACAGTGAGGAAATTCCCAGTTCTATTTTTAGATCTTCTAAAAATGATTACTCTCCTTTCACTCCATTTACGAGTTCTAAACCCTTTGTACATGTGTAATAAATGTGTTTAACACAAAGAAAAAAAAAAAAAGGTAAGCATCTATCTATCTAGCTACCTAGATCTGTCTGCCTATCTATCTATCTGACAATCTATTTGAATTTGACAATATCTATCTATCTATCTATCTATCTATCTATCTATCTATCTATCTATCTATCTATCTATATACGTAACTATCCATCTATTTGGAGATATCCATATCTATTTGTTTGTCTATCTGTCTATCGTCCGATAGATTTGAATTTAATCATATCTATCTATTTATTTGAGTTTGTTCATATCTATCTATCTATCTATCTATCTATCTATCTATCTATCTATCTATCTATTTATCTATCTATCTATCTATCTATTTATCTATATATCTATCTATTTGAATTTGTTCATATCTATCTATCTATCTATCTATTTATCTATCTATCTATCTATCTATCTATCTATCTATCTATATACCTATCTATTTATCTATCTATCTATCTATTTGAATTCGTTCATATCTATCTATCTATCTATCTATCTATTTGAATTTGTTCATATCTATCTATCTATCTATCTATCTATCTATCTATATATTTGAATTTGTTCATAGCTATCTATCTATCTATCTATTTGAATTTGTTTATATCTATCTATCTATCTATCTATCTATCTATCTACGTATATGTATGTATATAAATTGTTCATCATCTATCCATCTGTATGTGATAATATTTATCTATCAGCATATATCCTTATCTAACTATACATACACACATACGCATGTATATATAGTTATTTCTTGATTCTAACTTCTCTCCTCTCTCTCTCTCTCTCTCTCTC